>NW_007249831.1:12796-79613 GCF_000164805.1 Carlito syrichta | reverse complement strand
GAGAATTAAAATCTTTCCCAGATATCCAATCCCTAAGAACTTATGCTACCACCAAACCACCTCTACATGAAACACTTAAGAAAGTACTAAACACAAAAGAGAAGGAAAAAAGAACAAGAGTTCAGGGAAAAGAATGAAATATACATGAACCAACCCCAAATCCAGAAAAAGACCAAAAAAAAAAAAAAAAAGTGGAAGAACAACAACTCTATAAGAACTCTATCATAGGGACGAACTCTCATATTTCAATAATTAGCCTGAATGTGAATGTACTAAATGCACCACTGAAATGACATAGAATGGCAAAATGGATAAAATATCACCAGGCAACAATATATTGCCTTCAAGAGACCCATCTCACTAGAAAGAACATGCACAGACTCAAAGTAAGAGGATGGGAAACAAATTTTCAGGCGAATGGAACACAAAAGAAAGGAGGAGTCGTGATCCTAATTTCAGACAAAATACCATTTAAGCTATCAAAAATTTAAAAAGATACAGAGGACCACTACATAATGATAAAAGGTTCACTCCATCAACAAGAAATATCCATACTAAACATACATGCACCCAACATAGGTGTGCCAACTTTCATAAAGCAGCCTCTAGGAAAACTAAAGAAAGGTATTGACTCTAACACCGTCATAACTGGGGACTTTAATACCCCACTCACAACCCTAGACAGATTATTGGGACAAAAAATCAGCAAGGAGATCCGGAACCTCAAAATGGTTCTAGACCAAATGAACTTAATTGATACCTACAGAACACTCCATCCAAAGACCACAGAATACACATTCTACTCATCACCGCATGGAATGTATTCTAAGATCGGCCACATACTTGACCATAAATCAAGCATAAGCAAATTTAAAAGAACTGAAATTTTACCATGCATCTTCTCAGACCACAGTGGAATAAAAATAAACGTTAACACCAACAGGTTCCCCCCCAAACCCACAATGATATGGACACTAAACAACATGATGCTAAACAACTCCTGGGTCAATGAAGAAATCAAAATAGAGATCAAAAAATACCTGGAAACAAATGAAAATGAAGAAACATCTTACCAAAATCTCTGGAACACCATGAAAGCTGTAGTAAGAGGGGAATTTATATCCTTGCAAGCGCATATGAAGAAAATGGAAGGAACACAAATTAACAGCCTAACAAGCCACCTAAGGAAGCTGGAAAAGCAAGACGACAAAAATTCTAATTTCAGCAGAAGAATCCAGATCATCAAAATAAAAGCCCAAATCCAGGACATAGAAGACAAAAAGATAATACAAAAAATCAATGAAACAAAAAGCTGGTTCTTCAAAAGGATAAACAAGATAGATGGTGCCCTAGCTAGATTGACCAAGAAAAAATGAGAAAAAACCCAAATAAACACAATCAGAAACACAAAAGATGAAGTTACATCTGACCCTGAAGAAATACAAAAGATCATTAGACACTACTATGTACATTTTTATGGAAATGAACTTGAAAACCTTAAGGAAATGGAGAACTTTCTGACATCACACAACCTGCCTAGGTTGAAACAAGAAGAAACTGAGACACTAAATGGACCAATAACAATCAAGGAAATTGATTACATAATAAGAAACTACCTACAAAAAAGCCCAGGACCAGATTGCTCTCCAGCAGAATTCTACAAGACACTTATGGAGGAGCTGATTCCAATCCTACTGAAGGTATTCCAGGCGATTGTGAAAGATGAAACTCTCCCCAAATCATTTTACAAAGCTAACATCACATTGATACATAAGTCAGGTAAAGACCCAACAAAGAAAGAGAACTACAAGCCAATATCTTTGATGAACATAGATACTGAAATTCTCAACAAGATCCTAGCAAACTGGATTCAACAACACATCTCAAAAATCATACATCATGACCAAGTAGGCTTCATTCCTGGGATGCAAGGCTGGTTCAACATTCATAAAACCATAAATGTAATTAAATACATCAACAGATGTCAAAACAAAAACCACATGATTATATCATTAGATGCCGAAGAAGCTTTTGATAAAATCCAGCACCCCTTCTTGATAAAAACCCTCAAACATCTAGGCATACCGGGAACACACCTAAAAATAGTAAAAGCCATCTATGAGAAACTCTCAACCAGCATACTCCTAAATGGCCAAAAATTGGAACCATTTCCCCTAAAAAGTGAAAAAAGACAAGGATGCCCACTCTCTCCCCTCCTGTTCAAGATAGTATTGGAAGTCTTGCCTAGAGCAATCAAAGAAGAGAAGGCAAACAGTGGTATCTAAATAGGAAAAGAGGAAGTCAAGTTATCTATCTTTGCAGATGATATGATCGTGTACCTTGAAAATCGAAGAGAATCTGTCAAAAGCCTCCTTACATTGATAAAGACCTTTGGCAAAGTCTCAGGATATAAAATAAATGTGTAAAAGACAATCACATTTCTTTACACCAATAATGAACAAACAGAATCCCAAATTAAAAGCACAATTCCATTCACAGTGGCCACAAAAAAATGAAATACCTTGGCATCTTCCTAACCAGAGACGTGAAAGACCTTTACAATGAAAAGTACAAAACTCTGCTCAAAGAAATCAAAGATGACACAAGCAAGTGGAAAAATATCTCATGCTCATGGATTGGAAGAATCAGCATTGTGAAGATGTCCATCTTACCTAAGGCAATCTACAAATTCAATGCAATACCCATCAAATTACCAGCAACATTCTTCTCAGATGTAGAAAAAACAACACAGGAATTCATATGGAAACACAAACGACCACGAATATCTAGAACAATCCTCAGAGAAAAAAAAAAGCAGGTGGTATCACATCACCAGACTTCAAACTTTACTATAAAGCTACAATCATCAAAACAACTTGGTATTTGTATAGGAACAGGCATATAGATCAATAAAATAGAATTGAGATTCCAGAAGCAGAAAATTAACTCCAAGTGGATCAGAAACCTAAATGTAAAACCTCAAACCATAAGAACCTTAGAAAATGAAGGGCATACCCTCATGGAAATTGGAACTGGCATCCAATTTCTGAACAAAACCCGAAACCCACAGGTCATAAGAGAGAAGGTAGACAAGTGGGACCTCATTAAACAGACAAGCTTCTGCAAAGTCAAAGAAACCATCAAGATAGCAGGGAGACAGCCTACAGACTGGGAAAAAGTTTTTGCCAGCTCCAGGTCTGACAAAGGCTTAACATCTTGGATCTACATGGAACTCAAACATGCTGAAAAGGAAAAAAAAATCCATTATAAAATGGACAAAGAGATGAACAGACACCTCACAAAGGAAGACATCTGAGCAGGCAACAGACTCATGAAGATATATTCAACCTCACTAATCACCAGGGAGATGCAAATCAAAACCACAGTGAGATACCACCTAATTCCAGTCAGAATGGCAATTATGAATAACTCAAAAAATAACAGTTGCTGGAGAGGGTATGGCGAAAAGGGAACATTTCTACACTGTTGGTGGGAGTGTAAACTAATGCAACTTCTGTGGAAAGCAGTGTGGCGATTCCTAAAAGCTCTAAATATCAAGATAACCTCCTATATGACCCCGCAATTCCCCTACTGGGAATATACCCTGAAGAACGCAAATCACTCCATAAAAAAGATACCTGTACATGTATGTCCCTCGTAGCATTGTTCACAATAGCAAGAACCTGGAACCAACCATGCTGTCCATCAAAAGAGGACTGGATTTAAAAAATGTGGTATATATACATGATGGAATACTATGCAGTCATAAAAAAGAACAAAATTATAAATTTCGCAGCAACCTGGATGGTACTAGAGTCTATAATACTGAGTGACCTCTCACAGAAACAAGGATCTGAGTATCACATGTTCTTAGTCATATAGTGGACCTTGATCACCCAATGTATTCCCATAAGAAAATGACTGACTGTGGTGGGAAACTATGGGGTGGGAGGGGAAGGGAGATGTGATTAATGGTAGTAAAAATCTGGCTGGGGACAGGGAGATAACTCTTAGCATTAAGGGTGCCTGAACGAAGCATATTTGTATACCTAACCCTTAACTATACCCCACAATATCATAATAAAAAATATTGATTATAAAAAAAGTGTTTAGTTTATTCATGTCTTTTGCCCACTTTTAATTGGTGTGTGTGTGTGTGTGTGTGTGTGTGTGTGTGTGTGTGTCTGTTTTGGGGCACGTTTGAATTTCTTGTAAACCCTAGTTGTTAATTTGTCAGATACACAGTGGCAAATAATTTTTTCCCATTGTGCGAGCTGTCTCCCCACTCTCCTGATGGTTTATTTTACTTTGCAGAAGTTTTTCAGCTTAATGAGGTCCCATGTGTCTTTCTTATGGCATGGGCATCTGGAGTTTTGTTCAAGAATTTGTTGTCTACTCTGATTTCCATAGGGATATCTCCTGAGTTTTCTAAGATTTTTAAAGTTTGAGGTTTTATTTTTAGGTCTTTGAACCATTTGGAGTTGATTTTTGTGTATGGTTATAGGCATGGGTTCTGTTTCAATCTTCTGTATGTGGTCAGCCAGTTTTCCCAGCACCATATACTGAATATGTTCTCTTTTCCCAAGTGGTTGTTGGTGGAGATTTTGTCCAAGATGAGTTGGTTGAGAAATTGAGGTTTTGCTTCTGGAATCTCTATCTTGTCCTATTGATCTGTATCCTGCTCTTTTGCCAAAATCAGTCTTTTTTTGGTTATTGTAGTCTTTAGAGTAAGGTTTAAAGTCTGGAAATGTGACACCTCCCACTTTATTTCTTTTGATGAAGATTGTATTGTTTATTTGTGGTCATTTATATTTCCATATGAATTTCTGCATTGTTGTTTCCATGTCAGAGAAAAATGATGTTGGCAATTTTGAATCCATAGATTGCCTTTGGTAAGATGGACATCTTAACAATGATGATTCTTTCTATCCATGAGTATGGAATATTCTTCCATTTCTTTGTGTTTTCTTGGATTTCTTTGAGCAGTGTTTTGTGGTTTTCATTGTATAGGTCTTTGGAAGATGTCGAGGTATTTCATGTGTGTGTGTGTGTGTGTGTGTGTGTGTGTGTGTGTGTGTGTGTGTGTGTGTGTGTGGTGTTTTGAATGGCATTGTGCTTTTTATTTGGTTCTCATCCCGTTTGCCATTAATGCATAAGAATGTGAATATCTTTTGGACCTTTATTTTGTACCCTGAGGTTTTGTAAAAAAAAATTTTTTTTGCAAGGAGTTTTTTGACAGGTTGTCTTGGATTTTTGAGGTATAGAATCACATTATTAAAAAAGAGGGATAACTTTACTTCCTCTTTTCCTATTTGATACCCCAGATTTCCTTCTCTTGTCTAATTGCTCTAGCTAGGACTTCCAACACAATACTGAACAGGAGAAGTGAGAGTGGGCACTCAATTGTCTTGTTCCAATTTTCAGGGAAAATGCTTCCAAATTCTGTCCATTTTGTAATATGCTAGCTGTGGATTTATCATAGTTCTCTTTTTTGTTAGATCTTTACTCAGCTTGGGTACCAGTGTGATGATAACTTCATAAAATGATTTGGAGAGAGTTCCGTCTTTCTGAAGTGCCTGAAATACTTTCCATAGAATTGGTATCAGCTCTTCCTTGAATGTTTTGTACAATTCCTCTGGAAAGCTTTCTGGTCTCAGACTTTTTAAAATTTTTCTTCTTTTTTTTTCTTTCGCAAGTCGTTTTCTTATGATGGAGTCGATTTCCTATGTTGTTATTGGTCTACTTAGTGTCTCAGTGTCTTCTTGTTTCAACTTTGAGAGGTTGTATGATGTCAGAAAATCCTCCATTTCATTTAGGTTATAGAGTTTGTTACCATACATGTGAGCATAGTATTCTCTGGTAATCTTTTGCATTATTTCTGGGTCCTTTGTGAGTTCAACTTTTGCATTTCTGATTGTGTTTATTTGGGGGTTTCCCCCTCTTTTTTCTTAGTAATTCTGGTTAGGGATTCATCAATCGTGCTTAGTCTTTCAAAGAATGAGTTTTTTGTTTTGTTGATTTTTTTTCAGTATTTTTGTCTTCTGTGTCCTGTATTTTTTCTTATATTTTCCTGATCTGGATTCCTCTGCTATAGTTAAGGTTTTGGTGGTCTTGACTTTCCAGCTCCTTAGGTAATTTGTTAGGCTATTAACATGTGATTTTTCTACTTTCTAAATTTGTGTCTGTAGAGACATAAACTCCCATCTTAGAACTGATATCATGGTATCTCAGAGGTTTTGGTAAGATGTTTCTCATTTTCATTTGTTTTCAGGAATATTTTAGTTTCTGTTTTGATTGCTGTGTTGACCCAAGAGTTGTTCAGCATCATGCTGTTTTGTGTCAATGTCTTTGCGGGTTTGGGGAGAATTTTGTTTGTGTTGTTTTTTATTTTAATTCCACTGTGATCTGAGAAGGTACATGACAGTATTTCATTTTTATGAAATTTGTTTATACTTGATTTATGGCTGATGATGTGATCGATTTTGGAGTATATTCTATGTGGTAATGAGTAGAAGGTATATTCTGTGGTTGTTGGGTGGAGTGTTTTGTAGGGTTTATTAGGTCCATTTGGTCGTTCATCAAACTGAGGTTCCCAATCTCTTTGTTGATTTTTTTTCTCAATGACCTATCTAGGGCTGATAGTGGGGTATTTAAGTCCCCAGTTATGATAGTGTTAGTGTTAAGATCTTTTTATAGTTTACTTAGTAGTTGCTTTATAAATGTTGGTGTTCCTGTATTGGGTGCATATGTGTTTAGGATGAATAATTCTTGCTGATAGATTGAACCTTTTATCATTATGAAGTGCCCTTCAATAGCTTTTAAAAATTTTGATAGCTTAAAGGTTGTTTTGTCTTATATTAAGATTATGACTCCTGCACTGTCTTGTTATCTGTTAGCCTGGAAATTCATATTCCATCCCCTAACTTTGAGTCTGTGTGCATCCCTTGTGGTGAGATGAGTTTCCTGAATGCAGGAAATAATTGGGTCAAGTTTTTTGTTTTTTTTAAATTCCAGTTTGCCATTCTATATCTTTTCATTGGTGCATCTAAACCATTTATATTCATACTGATTATTGAAATGTGAGTGTTTATTCCCATCAAAGTTTTTTCTTTGCTGACTTTCTTTTAATTTGGGGGCTGATGTATGTGTTTGTTTTCAAGTTTGGACTCACGATGTCCTCTTTGTTGATTCTGTGGTCTATTCTCTTGTGAAGCATGTGGCCATTCTTTTACTTTCTTCTGTGCTTAATATCTTTTTAATTATCTCCTGTAGAGGTGGTCTGGAAGCTCTATAATCTCTTGAGGATTGCATATCAGTAAAGGATTTTAATTCTCCATTGCTCATGAAGCTGAGCTTTGCTGGGTAGGAAATTCTTGCTTGAAATTGTTTATTTTTGATAACCTTGAAAAAAATTGAACTCCAGTCTTGTCTATCCTGCAGTTTTTCTGTTGATAGGTCTGCTGTTATTCTGATTGGTCTTCCTTGGTAGGTAGTCTGACCTTTCCCTCTTACTGCATTTAGAATTTTTACTTTTGCACCAATTTTTTGTAGGTGAGTTATTATGTATCTAGGGGTTGATCTCATTTGATGTCTTGCAGGGTTTCTCTGTATCTCTTGTGTTTGGAAAATCACATCTCTGGTGAGATTGGAAAAACTTTCTTGGATAACCTCCTAGAATACTTGCTTCAATGTGTTCTCTGTTTCCCTTTATTCTTCCGGGATACCAGTAAGGGATAAGTAAAACCTCTTGATATAATCACACATCTCTTGGAGTCTTTGTTCTTTCTTTTAGAGTTTTCTTTCTATGGTTTTTACATATCAACTTAATTCCATGTTTTGGTCTTCAAGCTGTGAGATTCTTTCTTCTGCTCTGATTATTTATGTTTTCCATGCCTGTCATCATTTTATTTATTTTCTGAATTAAGTTTTATGGCCAAAATCCTTATTGGTCTACCAGGGAAGACCAATCAAAACAGAAGTAGTTCTTTCAGTATTGTATCTTTTCTTTCTTGAGTCTTATTCGCACTTTCCATCCATTCCCTAATTCCTGTTTTACTCCTTGACCTGTCAGTGGTAACTTCCATTGTTTGGGCTCTGAGGTCTGATTTTTCAGGCATTGTCTCATTGGTGCACTAGGAATTACCTGTGTCCCTCCACTGATTTTTCCATCATTTGTGACAGAAATCTTTTTTTTTCTTATAGTTCCATTATTCATTGGCAGTTGGAGGGGCTTTGACTTCTAATGCTTGTTCTGCCCTTTATTCTTCTCTGATCAGGGCTCTGATTTTGCTCTATATTGAAACAGGATTGGGGGTAGGAATTGTTGATGTCTCTTATAGTTTTGAGGGTCAAATGAAGTGAAGAATCGGGATTTAGAATTCAGAAACTACGTTCAAATTACAATGTCACTGACTGGGTTATGTGTTCCTTGAGACCCACTCCCCACTCCACTATATATGATGATGCAGTGGGTACATGTGTGTGCCCCATGTGTCCAAAATATTGTAATAGCAATGAGGAGAACAGAGAAAAGTAGAATGAAATAGGAAGGACAAAAATTAATAAAATAAAAAAACCCAAAACCTCAAAAAAACTAATGCAGAAATCAAAGCATAAAACAATTACACACACACACACACAAACACACACACACAGAACTCCCAAACAAACAAACAAGAAAAAGAACCCCCAAAACAGGAAAACATAACCCAGAGACAGACAGACAGACACACACACACACACACACACACACACACACACACACACACACACACACATTCTGAACACAAAATGAAAGGAGAAGAAACAATAAGGGAGGAATGCAAATTAAACACTCACACATATAGTCACACACAGATTCAACTAATAAAAGAGAATACCAAAAAAAACCTGAAAGATAAACACTCAATCATTCACAAACACACATAAACAGAAAACAAAAAAATGCAAGAATAGAGAAAAAAAGATGAAATAAAAAGAGAAAAAGAAGAAGGGGATTCAAATCAAACCCTCACATACAGATTCATGCACAAATAAAAAAGAAAGATTTTTTAAAAAAATTATGAGCAATAAGCATCCTTTTGTGTGAGGTTCTGTAATAGTTCTTCTCATCTCCTGCAGAGCTACAGTTTCATTCACAATCTCCCCAATGACTGGTCCAAGGAAGGAGAAGGAGGCAGTAGGGGTGGTTGGTGTTTCAGTTCTCCCCTCCCATTCTAGTATTTTCAGGGGCATTCCCTCCAGTGGGGAAGTGTAGGATTGTCTCTTCCCAAGGAGCTGGTGGTGGGCACCCCAGCCAGTCTTATCCTGGAGTAGAATCCTCCTATTACAGTTGATGTCCAGACTTCACCTGGGTTTGTCCCTCTCAGTCATGCACCAGCAGTGTGGGTCTGATGTTTAGAGGGTTGCTGGAGAGAAGGGTGTAGAGACTGTCCTGGACTCACAGCTGATCTCTTTGGGGATCTTCCTTATCCTTTTCTAGTTTCACTCTTTGTCCCAAGGCTGAATCTGGGTCCAGGTGGGGCACCTGAGACTCAGCATTCATCCTGTCCCTCTGAAGTTTGTGTTTTCAGGATATCCCCTCTGGGTCATGAATAGCCTCTGAGTAGTTAACCAGTTAGTCACAGAGATATGGTGTGGTACTCCATGGTGAGCAAGCTGGAGGACTTCCCTGCCCAGTTTACAAGATTGTGACAGGATGCCTGTTTCATCTTCTCCAGTAGAGCTCTGCCTCTGACTCCTCAGCCCTTGCTGTGCTCTCTCCTCAGACCTTGCTGCCAATGTCTGGTCAGGTGCTGTGGTGGTGAAGCAGAACCTGGAGCTGGCAGTCACTCCTGGCAGTTTATTCCTGGGAAGGGCTTTGACAGTTTTTAAAAATGGCCCTTGGCTTCTGCACTATGGGAAGTGCCAGGGACCAAGCAGAGCAGCTGCAGCACTAGCTGCTTCAACAAGAAAGCCCTTGCTCTAGAGTCCCCACGTAGTCAGCCACTCACATGCCCACTTACTCACAGATATGTATGCAAAATTCTCCATATACTCACTCATTCAAACAGGGACTCTCGTAGTCTAACTGGCTGCATCACCATCTTCCCATACTCTTTGGTTTGATTTGATAATTTCCAAATATTCTGAGTTTTTTTTTCTCAGTTGTTTCAATTGTGCTCATATTTACTCATTAAAGGAATTTTGTAATTGTCACTTCAAAAATTTCTGTCTTATAATTCCAACATCTGAATTATTTCCGTGTTCATGTGTAGTGGTTTGTTTCTCTCAATTAAGTTGTATTTCTCCTGGTCCCTGAACAGAGTGGTTTTTATATTCAGTGCTAGACACTTTGATATTATATTTTTAAGCACTAGGAATCATTTATTATTTCTTCTATCATGTGACTCTCCTGTTGAATTGTAGCTGAAGGACACAGAGTTTTCTGTCCAGCTTTTGATTTGTCAAAGAAAAAATGAAGGACTGACTCTCGCTATGTTAGTGCTGCTAACATTTCCATGAAAAAAATGGGGGCCATGATTTTCATAGAACTGTCCACTTCAGGTGGGAGGTAGAAAATTAGCATTCAATGGAGTGTATTGTGCTGCACTGACACCAGAAAGTGGAGGGGAGATTGCCAATGACTCCTTTCTTGTTGGGAACCTGCCATAGAGGCCCACTGAGCATTAGGGATCAGGGAGGGCCGTGGACCCTGAGACCACTAGGATGTGTTCGAGAGCTGTTCACCCCATTTTCCTCCTCCTTTTACCATGTAGCACAAGTAACCTAAAGGAACTCTGCTGATCTAAGCAGAAGAATCTGTGACTGTGGCAGGCATGACTCACTCTAGAAACTCATTGTTCCTGTTTCCAATAAACTGTGGTTTTGGCTTAGGTATTAGATATAATTCAAATTCAGGTCACATTTGGGAACCTTTTATATGGTACAAGCTTCTTTATAAGATTTAAAAGTATATTTGTAGAATTAGTATATACTTATGGAGAGCTGTTTTCAGCTTTCGAGGGTATAGATGATTATCTAGAGTTGCCAGAAATGGCTCAGCACAAACTTTGGGTTGGGCCACATTCCTGAGGGCCCAGGGTATACTTTGGACTGGGCTGCATTCTTTTAGACTGGCTTTAGCTACAGTTAGTGTAGAGTTTTTCTACCTATTATAGAAATTGAATTTATTTTATTCATGGAAAGTATTGTAGAATAGGTCATGCTAACGTCAGGGAATCATGTTAGTTCAAGCATGACCAATCATGATATTTTGAAGTTTAATAAGAATACAGTTAACTTTAGAAATTTCATTGGCTCCATTTTCTACTATTGTGGTTTTGGCCTTAGTACATTTACAGTTTATATTTGGGTTTTATTTTTAGAAGTTTTATTGCTGATGATCAGCTTTATATAGTAGGATTAGGAATTAGAAACTTCAATAGAAATTAGTATAGATACGTAGGACTTTAGAATAGCCATTTTGTTAAGAGATTCTAATCTATTGTTCCAAAAAGTGGCCCACTGTGAACCTTGGACTGGGCCACATCCTGTAGAGGCCAGCATGCTCATTGGACTGGGCCACATTCTTTAGGAATTGGCTTAAGCTTCCATAGCATTGTGTAAGTAGTATTAGCATAGAATAGAAAGGTAATAAAATTTAATTTAGTCATCATGGGTGTTGTGTGCACATGAGCTTTAGAAGTTACTGGTTATCAGAACATCATGATGCTAGTAGGGATTTTGTTGCATTGCTTTTGAGGAACATTAACTAGCAAAGGGAACAATAAGGCAATTGGGGGTTTGTCCTTCCTCATATCTGAGAAAACATCTGGTGGGTGGGGGACACACCTCCTGCACCTGGCTTTGTGTTTACATGAAAGACTTGTGACATGTAAAATTTGGAAAATACCTGCTGCAACTTTCATGTTTTTTTTTTTTGAGTTGGAGTCTCACTCGGTCACCCAGACTGGAGTGCAGTGGCTGCCCCTGGCCACTGCAGCCTCGACCTGCTGGGCTCCAGTGATCCTTCCACCTCAGTCTTCCAAGTAGCCAGAATTACAGGCATGTGCTACCACACCCGGCTGATTTTTGGATTTATTGTAGAGATGAGGTCTCGCTGCCCAGGTGGGTGTCAAACCCACGGGCTCAGGCAATCCACTCACCTCAGCCTCCCAAAGGCATGGGATTACAGGCTGAGCCACCAAGCCCAGCTCTGCTGTAACTTTCAATAAACAGCTTCTGCACTAGACAGAGTCCAGTCTCTTTCTTTCTCCCCCCTCTCTTTCTTTCTCTTTATTTCTCCAGAATAATCTCCAATGCTGCCACACCTCCCAGGGACCACTTAAATCTCTCTGCAGGGACTGGCCCCCCACACCTTCTCCCATCCAGTACTCTCATTCAGAGTTGGGAATCAAAGCTCAGATCCTCACTGGCTATCGTTGTCACCAGCATCAGGTGTGGGGGAAGAGGATACTGAATGATAAATAGCTTTGCCTTGTATGATCTTATTTGACTCAACAATTGTGATAAGGTTGATGTACACTCTTCAATTGGCCCTGAACAAATCATGGGAGGAGGGAATTGAGAATGAACTAGTTTACACCAATGGTAACTTGCTCAGCCTTGTTGATGCTTTTCAGCAGTGAAGGCTCAACTGGTTAAACCCCAATGACTCTATCCCAGATGGGAAATAAGAACATAGCCAGGATTTGTTGACAATGAGAGATACTGAGTCACCACAGCATGGAAGTTGCTGGTACCAAAACAATGCACCTGCCCAGAATTGCTCTAGTCCAGGAGAAGGTAGTTGTCTGTCCCCACAGACTTGGGCACTGCAGATGGATGAGTCAGCAAAGACTGGGCCTAGCGTTCTAAATTTCAGTATAGTAATAGCATAAGAGATTTTTGTAGGGAGACATGGCCACATTCATGGTCCCTAGTCTTTTATCATCACTGCAGCCACCTGTTTAGTAAACAACAAGTAGTAAAAGGAGATGACCCTCACACAGGTCTTCATCCTAGGAACATCAGCTGGGCCTGGGCTCTCCAAGTTTATCATATCCCCTCCAGCAACTTCAAGTGAAAAAGGGACACTTCAGGCAGAGCAGATTCCTCCCTGGGCTGTCAAGTTCCACCTGGGCCCTGAATCTGAGCCTTTCCTGGAAAACTGTTCATGGAAGGGGGTGGAATTGAGCAGGGCAGTTCTGTGATGCCCCAGGGACCTGTGGGGAGACAGCTGCTGGTTTCAGGAGTAGGGGGTAGAGGACTCCAGCTCAAGGCTAGGTGAGGGCTGTCAGCTGGGATCTGCAGCACAGGGATCAGGAACAGGCCACAGCTCCCCCTGCTGCCATTCTATATGCCCACTCATGTATCTTGTCTTCTCCACTGTTCACTTTGTGTTCCCCTTAAAGGATGGATCTGGGCTGTGTTCATGCCCCAAGGCACCTTAGATTTAGATCCACCCAGCCTCCTCCTACTGCACTCACATGCACAGTTCACTGTGTTGTTTACAAGGAAGACTTACGAGCTTGGCCTCCCTGAGGAGCCTTCTCTAGGGGGCTGAAAAAGAGGAAGCCCAGTGGGGACAGGTAGTTCCTCTGTTCAGGGCACCAGGAGCTGCTTTCTATTGCTTCTCATTGGAAACACCATAGCGTGGGCTGCAGACATCCAGGATCTTCCCCTGGACTTGATCTCTCATTCTACATCCTCCTTCCTCTGAGATCCTCACTAAGATAGACAGCAGTTAGAGGGAAGAAAAATATAAATAAAAACATGACAATTCCAGGCATAAATTCAAGGGCAATTTAGATGTCAAGTACACTCTTGAGAGTAGAAAAGAGGTGAACCCCGTGTAAGCTCCTAATTATTTTCCATCCCCACCTGGGCACTGAGGGGCTATTAGCACCTTTCAAAAGGTGGGGTCTATGCTAATTCTGTCCTGGCTACTGTGAGTTTCTTACAGTCCTTACAGAGTTTGGGGGTGTATTCTAAGACTTATCTCACTTCTTTCTTTCTTTTTTTTTGAGTTGGAATCTCACTCTGTCACCCAGACTGGAGTGCAGTGGCTGCTCCTGGCCACCACAGCCTTGACCTGCTGGGCTCTGGTGATCCTTCCACCTTGGCATTCCAAGTAGCTGGAATTACAGGCATGCACTACCATGCCCAGCTAATTTTTTGCTTTATTGTAGAGATGAGTACTTGCCAAGTTGCCCAAGGTAGGTTTTGAACCAGGTAATCCACTCACTTCAGCCTCCCAAATCACGGGATTACAGACTGAGCCACTGAGCCTGGCTATCTCACTTATTTCAAGAGAAAAACCCCAGCTCCAATGGCTCTGGCTTTAGGACATATGGAAAGCCAGACAACATTTGTATCATCATGAGTTTCTGAGTTTTCCTGAGACTTCAGTAATGTCTAAATAAAAATATTAAGAGGAATTTTTAAAAAACAGAAGGTGCTTTCAAGTATGCAGATGGAACATTTAAAAAAATTTGATAATTGTCACAGAACAAGCCCCTGAGCAGGCTGAGGATTTTGTCACACTTCCTCATCTGCTTGTGTCACAGTGAGGAGTACTAACACCCCAGGTCTGACAGTAGTAAACAGCCTCATCACCAGATTCGATGTTGGAGATGGTCAAGTATCGGTCAACCCCTGAGCTGGAGCCTGAGAAGCGATCGGGGATCCCATCTCCTTTGTTATGGCTTCCATCACTGTAAACTTTCATCAGGAACCGAGGGGCCTTCCCTGGGTGCTGCTGATGCCATGCAATAGCATTGCTGCTATACTTATTGCTCAGAGTGCAGGTGAGCTTGGTTGAGGCTCCCAGGGAGGCAGATGCAGAGGGCGACTGAGTCAGCACAGGCTGGGAGAGAGACCCTGGAAACACAGATACCCATTAAGTCCTTGAGGAAGGAAAGAGAGAAGAATATTTCTGACATAAATTTGGAAGGTGGTTTCAGTGAGCTGAGTAATCAGAATACTAAAGATCATCCTGACCTGTGCAGTGAAGAAGGAGGCTGAGGAGGAGGAGGGGGCTCCAGGCCATGGTGCAGACAGCTCAGACCTCTGCTGTGACAGACACATTGCAGGTCCCTTTTATCCACACTATAGACTCAAAGGAGAGAAAGGGGCCCTTCATGCAAATATACTCTTTTTCTGACCAACCAAATTCTTCTTGGACCTGTGTGCAGGCTTAATGGCTGGGGATATTTCTGGGAGTAGTGTGCCTGGGCTTGGCCTGACCTGTGTTTCCCCAGGGGCCCAGAGAGGACCCAGCTGCTAGTTCCAGTGATCTGTGAGCAGAAAATAGTCTCAGCTGCTCTGTTTCCCAGCTGAGAGCCCCACTAAACCCAGGACCACAGTGCCCCCAGATGCTCAGGCAGAGAATAGTCTCAGCTGTCCTGTTTCTCAGCTGAGAGCGCCACTGAACCCAGGACCACAGTGTCCCCAGATGCTCAGGCCCAGTTCCATCATGTCTTTGACTGGGTACCAGGTGATCTCAATCTCTCTTGCCTCCACCAAGACCTTAAGCACTGTCTTCTCCCTGCATCAGGGCATAGCAAGGCCCCTTCTCAGGACAGCCTCCTGCTTGGTCTCAGTCTTTAGTTTTGGGCCTACCTGTGGTATAGGACACAAAAAGATTCTGTTTTTTTTTTTTTTTTAGTTGGAGTCTCACTCTGTCGCCCAGACTGGAGTGCAGTGGCTGCTCCCAGCCACCGCAGCCTCAACATGCTGGGCTCCGGCGATCCTTCTGCCTCAGCCTTCCGAGTATCCGGAATTACAGGCACGCACTACCACGCCCAGCTGATTTTTTGATTTATTGTAGAGATGAGGTCTCGCTGCCCAGGCGGGTCTCGAACCCGCGGGCTCAGGCAATCCACTCACCTCAGCCTCCCAATGGTGCAGGATTACAGGCTGAGCCACTGAGCCTGGCAAAAGATTCTGTTTTATACAGAGTTCTCTGGGGATGGATGTCTCCTGTCTGAGCTATGCATGAAATAAACATATTAGCTGAGAATTGGTACATTTCAGCCAGGAACCCACTTCCCATCAGCTCATGAAGGCAAGTTACTCTCTCCTTACAGATTTACCATGAGATCAGCACATAGGGATCAGAGTGTGAGTGTTTGGTCGATAAGTGGACTTATTTGGAGATCAAATGAATTCATATGAAAGTGAAGATAAACTGAGGAAGTAGAAGAATAGGTATAAAAGGGTTAGGAAAGAAGAATCAGTAGATATGGGGCTTCTTATGAAGTAAGGGATTAGAGAGGTTCAAGAAAAAAGAGGTGATGCAAATGACAACTTCCAAGGAAAGATCATGAAAACGTCCCTGGATTTTCTGAAATAAATGTCTTGAGGATAAGTACAGAAAGTCACAGGGAAGAAGTAAAATGGAATGAAAGGAAGGGTTGATTCATGAATCAGAGCTGGGGAAGAGAAGAGAAGGAGAATGACCTGCACTTTAGGAGAGACTGGAGGAAAAGTCAATGGGGAGTTCAGGCAGGAGCCAGAGGTCACAGAGGTTTGAGGTAAGGTTAGGGATGTGTTCACTTTCATTTCTGTTTTACTTTTAAAGCAACATTGTTCCACATTTTTGCTATTGTGAATGTTGCAGCAATAGACATGCATGTGCAGGTGTCATTTATGTAGAGTGACTTGTGTTCCTTCAGCTATATTCCCAGGAGAGGGATTGCTGGATCATATGAATGATCAATTTTTAGGAATTGTCACACTGGTCTTAATAGAGATTGAACTAGCTTATATTTTTATGAATTGTGTAGAAGCATTCAATTTTCTACACAGTCATGGAAGCCCTTTTTTTTATTTATTAATGATAACCATCTCATTGGAGTAAGGTGGTATCTCATTGTAGTTTTGAATTGCATATCTCTGATGATTAGCAAAGCGAGTTTTTCTTGTATTTGCTACCTGCTTTTTTGCCATCATTTGAGAATTGTCTGTTCATGCCCTTTTTCCACTTTTTAATGGTGTTGCTTTTTTCCTTTCAGTTTATTTGATTTCCTTGTAATTTCTGGAAGTTAGGCCTTTGTCAGGTGCATAATTTGCAATTTATTTTTACATTCTGTGTATTGTCTCCTTACTCTCTTGATGGTTTCTTCCACTGTGAAAAAACTTTTCAGTTTTTTGTGATTTCACCTGTCTATCTTAGCTTTTGCAGTATTTGCTTCTGGGGGACATGGTTATGAATTCATTGCCTACTCTGATGTCCAGAATGAGGTTTCCTATATTTTCTTCTAGGATTCTTATAATTTGAGGTTTTATGTTTAATCCATGATGCATTTTGGTTTGATTTTTATATATGGTGATAGGTAGGGGTTAGAGTCATTCTTCAGCATGTGGTTAGACAGTTGTCCCAGTGCCATTTTCTAAATATGCATGATATTACCTCAACCTTTAAAATTTGTTCATTCTTGATTTATGTCCAACAATGTGATTGATTTTTTTTGTATGTTGCTTGGGCTTTTGAGTAGAATGCATACTCTGTAATTGGGTAGAGTGTTCTCTGGATGTCTATTAAATCCATTTGGCTAAATGTCAAGTTAAGGTTTTGATCTTTTTTTTTCCTCAATGATCTGTCAAGAACTGTTTGCAGGGTACTGAAGTTTCCAGTTATGATTGTGTGAGTGTCTATATCCTCTCTTAGTTTACTTAGTAGCTATTTTATAAAACCCAGTGCTCCTGTGTTGAATGCATGAATGTTTATCATGGATGATTCTTGTGGATTGTCTGTGCCTTTTATCATTATGTAGTTTCCTTCTGTGTTGTTTTTAACATTTGATAGTTTGGAATCTGCTTTGTCTGCTATCACAATAGTGACCAATGCTTTTCTCTATTTTTCCATTAGCCTGAAAGCTCATTTTTTAGCCTTTTACTTTGAGCCTGTAGGTGTTCTCTGCAGTGAGATGAGTTTCTTGGAGGCAGCAGGATGTTAGATCAAGTTTCTTTATCCAGTTTTCCACTCTATATCACTTCAGTGACATATTCAGTCTATTCACATTCAAATTGCTTATTCAAGTGTGAAAGTTTATCCCTGTCAAAGGGGTTTTAGGGTGGTACTTTTCTTCATATGTGTAAGTGTGTGTGTGTGTGTATGTGTGTGTGTGTGTGTGTGTATTTTCATTTTTGTGAATGATCTTTATGTTCTGTTAATTATGTGTTCTGTGTTTGCCTGTTTTTTTTTTTTTTTTTTTTTTTGATGGGTGTTGCAGTTCTTTTATTTCTATGTTCAATGCTTTCTTAAGATCTCCTGAATGCTGAATGGCTAGTTTGGACACAGTATATTCTCTTATGAATTGGATGTCTGGCAAAGGTTTTATTGGTTTTATGGTATTGTCATTTTCTTTTCTCCTTCAAGGAAACTAGTCAGGTATAGATTTGGCTTCTTGACATAATAACACAGCTCTTGGAGGCTTTGGTCATTCTTTTATAGCCCCTTTTTCTTGTTTTTGACAGATTGAGTTTGTTCCATATTTTGGTCTTCAAGAAGTGAGATTCTTTCCTCTGACAGATTGATCATGCTTCCAGTGCTTGTTATTGTGTTTTTGAATTCCAGGAAGAAGTATTTCATTTTTGATATTTTAGAATGGACCTTTCCAATATTGACCAGCTTTGATTTTACTTCCTGCACTGTTTTAGTGTGCTTTGCTTCCTGTTTCTTTTGACTCTTTGTATTTACTTTAGTCAACCAATCTCTGAATTCTGTGTCTGTCTTCAGGGTCAGTTTATTCAGGAAGGCTTCCATTTTTTTGTCCAATGATAACTGTTTTATCAGACATTGTCTATTTAAGACACTGAAGATTCTCAGTGTTTTCCATGGACTTTTTCTTGTTTGTGAAAAGCAACTCTTCCTTCTTCCTTTTTCTTTTTTAGTCTGGTTTTGAAGGTAGTTAATATCTTGCTCTTCTAGGGCCTTTTTTGTTGCTCAATATAGGTCACTAATGGACAGGGTGATCGTTATTCATTTCTACTCCATGCTCCTTTCTGAGAAAGGCTTCCTGCTGCAGAGTTTTCCCCATAGTTAGACCAGTTGGGCTGCCTTTCAATTCTTCTGCAAGTACTCTGTGGGGATCAGATGAAAGGATGGACCTCCCCATCCGCTGCTCATGGTTTTCTAGAAACCTTCTTGATAGGAAATACTTTGACTGTCTTTTGTGTCCCTCCCTCCCTGCTCAAGTCCTTACTCAGCACTAGAAAGACAGCAAGCTCAGCTTTGCCTTCCTCCTCTACCTCCAGGAGGTGAATCTCTTCTCTTTCTCTGTCTCTAACTTACTTTCTAAGTAAACTATATTTTCTAATAAAAAAAGAAAGACACTCGAGCTTCAGGGCACCAGCCAGGAACCACCATGGTCAGCACTGCCAGCAGACATGCACAAAGCCTGGCGGAATTAGTTGAAAAGGAAGTGGCAGATATGACCAGGCTGCTGGACCCAGTAAGAAGGTAGAGGCTAAGAGGAACCTGTGACAAACTGAGACTAGCTACCCATGAATTATTCTGCTCTATGTTATTAAGCCTTCATCTTACACTGAAGTGAATTGAAAAGATGTGTCTGTAAGCTTTCCTTCAGTGTTCTTTAATCATCTTTTGCCTTGGATTTGCCAGCCTACCACCAGCTGTGCTGGTCCGAGGCCTGGGGACCTTTGGTCCCACACAGCCCCGGATATTGCGGCCCGCTGCTGCTGCTGTTCCACTGCATGCGTGGGAGTCTCAGGTCTCAGCTAGCTCTCTGGCTACATCATCTCTTGCCCAGCACTGAACACCAAGCCACCAGTTACTCAGGGAGGCTCTGGGTGTCTGCGCCTCAGAGACACTGGTCCCATTTCAGGCTGAAGTACCCTGTGTGGGGCCCAGGGCCACTCTTGCTGCTCACTGCCTGCCCATTGGAGCTTTGGAGCTCTGGAGCTCCAGGCACACCTTGGCTGAGGCACTCAGCGCATGACCCCAAGCTTGGGGACCCAGACAAGCGGAGAGAAAGGGATCTACAAAAGAGAATCTGCCTCTGCTTTTCTCCAGGCAGAGATTTCCATTGCCCTGCCCACCGATCAACAAACTCCACCTTGGTTCCTAAGGAACCAAGACTACATACTGCTGAACAGACAGATTGTAAGGCAGAGGGAAATAGGTTCCAGTGTGCTCATACACCTATTTGTGGATACTAGAATCAGCATATACATTCTGAACCACAGCTTCCCTCTCAATTAAACCTAAAAACTGCAAAAAGTACTGACTGCAGCCTACACTCCAACCTCAAAAGTGAACAAAGCCAGAAGACCCTCATAAGGAAGAACAGGATATTGCAGAAGAGAAATAAAAGCAACCCCACTTTCCCTCAAAAACAGAATTAAAGAAGGGGAGGGAAAAGGGGAGAGAGAGAAAAATCCACACAAATGGAGAAAAACCAAAAGAAGAGTATGGGTCTCTCCGAGACTCCTGGGAGGGCAGACACTGAGAAAACTGACTTTGGAATGCAAACCATGAAGAACCCCCAGAATGAAGGGTCTCAAACTACAAACCTAGATATCAAGACATTAATGGAGAGATTAAAAAGAATTGAGGAGACACAAGAATAAACTAGGAAGGAGCTGATATCTGAGATAACAGTAATAAAGAATACTGTGAATGAAATAAATAACAAGCTGATAAGCACGGAAAGCAGAATTACCCAAGCTGAAGAAAGAATCTCAGAGCTTGAGAACCAAAACATAGAACTAACCCAAACTCTTAAAAACACAGAAAACAAGCTCAAAAAGACAGAATAAAACCTTCAAGAGATGAGCGATTACTTCAAGAGACCAAACCTAAGAGTATTTGGCATTCCTGAGGCAGAAAGAGAGACAGAGACCACACTGGAACAAATTGTCCATGAGATTATTCAAGAAAACTTCCCTTATCTAATCAGTGATGCAAAAATTCAAACACAAGAGATTCAGAGAACCCCTGCAACACAACAAATGAGAAGACCAACTCCTAACACATAATAATTCACCTAAATAAAGTAGGCATAAAAGAAAATATCCTAAAGGCAGCAAGAGACAAAGGCCAGATTACCTACCATGGAAGACCAATAAGAATAGCAGCAGATTTATCTACAGAAACCCTGTAGGCTAGGAGAGCTTGGATCCCTATCTTCAAAGTCCTAAAAGATAAACAATTTCAACCAAGAATAACCTACCTGATCAAGTTAAGCTTCATCAGCAAGGGAGAATTAAAATCTTTCCCAGATATCCAATCCCTAAGAACTTATGCTGCCAACAAACCACCTCTACATGAAACACTTAAGAAAGTACTAAACACAGAAGAAACAGAAAAAAGAACAACATTCTTCAAAAGAGTACAAGTAAAAGAATAAAATATACATGAACCAACCCCAAAACCAAAAGAAAGACAAAAAAAAAAAAATCCAAGTGGAAGAACAACAACTCTATAAGAACTCTATGATAGGGACGAACTCTCACATTTCAATAATTAGCCTGAATGTGAATGGACTAAACACACCACTGAAAAGACATAGAATGGCAAAATGGATAAAATATAACCAGGCAACAATATACTGCCTTCAAGAAACCCATCTCACTAGAAAGGACATACACAAAGTAAGAGGATGGGAAACGAATTTTCAGGCGAATGGAACACAAAAGAAAGCAAGAGTCGTGATCCTAATTTCAGACAAAATACCATTTAAGCCATCAAAAATTAAAAAAGATACAGAGGGCCAGTACATAATGATGAAAGATACACTCCATCGACAAGAAATATCCATCCTAAACATATATGCACCAACATAGGTGTGCCATCTTTCATAAAACAACTTCTAGGAAAACTAAAGAAAGATATTGACTCTAACATCATCATAACTGGGGACTTTAATACCCCACTCACAACCCTAGACAGATCATCAGGACAAAAAATCAGCAAAGAGATCCGGAACCTCAGTGTGACTCTGGACCAAATGGACTTAATAGATACCTACAGAACACTCCATCCAAAGTCCAGAGAATGCACATTCTACTCATCACCATATGAAACGTATTCTAAGATCAACCACATAATTGACCATAAATCAAGCATAAGCAAATTTAAAAGGACCGAAATTCTATCATGCACCTTCTCTGACCACAGTGCAATAAAAATAAACATTGACACCAACAAGGTCTGCCCAAAACCCACAACGACGTGGACACTAAACAGCATGATGCTAAACAACTCCTGGGTCAATGATGAAATCAAAACAGAGATTAAAAGATACTTGCAAACAAATGAAAATGAAGAAACATCTTACCAAATCTCTGAGACGCCTTAAAAGCTGTAGTAAGAGGGGATTTTATATCCCTGCAAACACAGACAAAGAAAATGGAAGGAACACATATTAACAGCCTAACAAGCCACCTAAGGAAGCTGGAAAAGCAAGACCACAAAAATCCTAATTTCAGCAGAAGAATCCAGATCACCAAAATAAAAGCCCAAATCCAGGACATAGAAGACAAAAAGATATTACAAAGAATCAATGACACAAAAAACTGGTTCTTCGAAAGTATAAACAAGATAGATGGTGCCCTAGCTAGACTGACCAAGAAAAAATGAGAAAAACCCAAATAAGCAAAATCAGAAACACAAAAGATGAAGTCACATCTGACCCTGAAGAAATACAAAAGATCATTAGAGACTACTACGTACACTTGTATGGAAACAAACTTGAAAACATTAAGGAAATGGAGGACTTTCTGACATCACACAATCTACCTAGGTTGGAACAAGAAGAAATTGAGACCCTAAATAGACTAATAACAATCAAGGAAATCAACTACATAATAAGAAAACTACCTACAAAAAAAAGCCCTGGTCCATATGGTTTTCCAGCAGAATTCTACAAGACATTTAAGGAGGAGTTGATACCAATCCTACTGAAGGTATTCCAGGCGACTGAAAAAGATGGAATGCTCCCCAAATCATTTTAGGAAGCCAACATCACATTGATACCCAAGCGAGGTAAAGATCCAACAAAGAAAGAGAACTACAGGCCAATATCTTTGATGAAAATAGATGCTAAAATTCTCAATAAGATCTTAGCAAACCGGATTCAGTAATACATCTCAAAAATTATCCATCATGACCAAGTAGGCTTCATTCCTGTGATGCAAGGCTGGTTCAGCATTTGTAAAACCATAAATGTAATTAAATACATCACAGATGTCAAAACAAAAACCACATGATTATATCATTAGATGCAGAAAAAACTTTTGATAAAATCCAGCACCCCTTCTTGATAAAAGTCCTCAAACATCTAGGCATATGGGGAACATACCTCAAAATAGTAAAAGCCATCTACGAGAAACCCATAGCCAGCGTATGCCTAAATGGACAAAAATTGGAACCATTTCCCCTGAAAACTGGAACAAGACAAGGATGCCCACTCTCTCCCCTCCTGTTCAACATAATATTGGAATTCCTGGCTCGAGCAATCAGAGAAGAGAAGGCAATCTGGGGTATCCAAATAGGAAAAGAGGCAGTCAAGTTATCTCTCTTTGCAGATGATATGATTGTGTACCTTGAAAACCCTAGAGAATCTTTCAAAAACATCCTTACACTGATAAAGGCCTTTGGCAAAGTCTCAGGACACAAAATAAATGTGCAAAAGACCATTGCATTTCTTTACACCCATAATAAACAAACAGAAACCCAAATAAAAACCACAATTCCATTCACAATAGCCACAAAAAAAATGAAATACCTTGGCATCTTCCTAACCAGAGACGTGAAAGACCTTTACAATGAAAACTACAAAACACTGCTCAAAGAAATCAAAGATGACACAAACAAATGGAAAAATATCCCATGCTCATGGATTGGAAGAATCAACATTGTGAAGATGTCCATCTTACCTAAGGCAATCTACAAATTCAACGTAATACCCATCAAATTACCAGCAACATTCTTCTCAGACCTAGAAAAAACAACACAGCAATTCATATGGAAACATAAACGTCCAAGAATATCCAGAATAATTCTCAGCAAAAAAAAACCAAAGCAGGTGGTATCACATTACCAGACTTCAAACTTTACTATAAAGCTACAATCATCAAAACAGCTGGGTATTAGTATAGGAATAGGCATATAGATTAATGGAATTGAATTGAGATTCCAGAAGCAAAACCTCAATTTCTCAATAAACTCATCTTCGACAAAGCCTCCACGACCTACCACTAGGGAGAGGAGAACCTATTCAATAAATGGTGCTGGGAAAACTGGCTGACCACATGCAGAAGATTGAAACAGGACCTCTATCTATCCACATGCACAAAGGTTAACTCCAAATGGATTAGAGACCTAAATGTAAAACCTCAGACCATAAGAACCTTAGAAAATGGAAATCGGAACTGTCATCCAATTCCTGAACAAAACTCAAAACCCACAGGTCATAAGAGAGAAGATAGACAAGTGGGACCTTATTAAACTGACAAGCTTCTGCAAAGCCAAAGAAACCATCAAGAGAGCAGGCAGACAACCTGCAGACTTGGAAAAAGTATTTGCCAACACCAGGTCAGACAAAAGCTTAGCATCTTTGATCTACAAGGAACTCAAACGTGCCAAAAAGAAAAAAAAACAACCCCATTATAAATTGTGCAAAAGATATGAACAGACACTTCACAAAGAAAGAAATCTGAGCAGCCAACAGACACATGAAGAAATGTTCAACCTCACTAATCATCAGGGAGATGCAAATCAAAACCACACTGAGATACCACCTAACTCCAGTCAGAATGGCAAGTATCAAAAACTCAAAAAATAACAGCTGCTTGAGAGGGTGTGGCAAAAAGGGAATACTTCTACACTGTTGGTGGGAGTGTAAACTAGTGCATCCTTTGTGGAAACCAGTGTGGCGATTCCTAAAAGCTCTAAATATCAACCTCCCATATGACCTTGCAATCCTCCTACTGGGAATATATCCTGAAGAACTCAAATCACTCTATATAAAAGATAACTGCACACATATGTTTATCGCAGCATTGTTAACAATAGCAAGAACCTGGAAGCAACCATGCTGCCCATCAAAAGAGCACTGGATTGAAAAAATGTGGTACATATACACGATGGAATGCTATGCAGCCATAAAAAAGAACAAAATCATGAATTTCACAGCAACCTGGATGGAACTAGAGTCTATAATACTGAGTGTCCTCTCACAGAAACAAAGATCCAAGTATCACATGTTCTCACTCATATAATGAACCTTGAACATCCAATGTAATACTGTAAGAAAATGACTGACAGTAGTGGGAAACTATGGGGGGGAGGGAGATGGGATCAACGGTAGCAAATATCTGTCTGGGGACAGGGAAACACCTCTTATCAACAGGGTGCCTGAATGAAACGTATTTGTATACCTAACCCTTAACTGTACCCACAACATCATAATAAAAAATATTGATTAATAAAAAAAAGAAAGAAAGACAAGAAACTCCCTCCTATGGAGGTATTTGGCCTGTGAGTGTGCAGGGCTGGCAGGAGTTCTTTCATGATCTAAGGGTTGGCAATCAGAAGCTGGCACCAGGCACCAGGTGAGCGCAATCTTCAGGTGCTATTTCCTGGTCTGGGTTCTGGCCACCAAGCTCCCCTAGAAGAAGGTGTGTGACCTGAGACTAAAGTTTATGGGCCATGGATAATATCTAGAACCAATCTTTGGGTGAGGAGAAGTAGACACTGGAAGATAGAGAATACATAGGTATGTCTGGACCTGGTCAACAGTGTGTGATCTGGCCTGTCCCCGAGGGCTATATTGTAAATCCCAACTTGGTGCCTGCACCTGACTCTGAGCTGGAGCCCTCTGTTCCTTGCTCAGTGGGACCAGCAGTTGTGTCCTCACATGCCCCTGGGAGGCACAGGACAGCCCACCAAGGTCCACCCACTTCCAGAGTCTGCTTTGCATGGGTGGTGGTTCAGAGTCAGGGCCTACAGTGGGGTTTGCGCAGCACAGGGCAAGAGGCTAGTTGTTCTGAAGGCTCCATCCATCACCTTGTGTTGCTGGAGTCCTTAAGGGAAACTTGAGGATTCCAAGCCCCGCTGAGAGGCCTCTGGATTCAGAGCTGTTAGGGGGTCTCCTCCATGGCCTTGGCTCTCTTCCTGCTCTCCCTCCTTGTTCACTGTACAGGCACTCAGTCATGGTGTCTGGGCTGGGTGTGGTTACCCATTGCAACAAAGAAACTTCTGGGATGGAAAATAGTGATTATGGCATAGACCGGGTCACTATGCATGTGTAGGGGCAGGAGAGGGCTCTACTTTCCACTCAGTTTTGCTGTGAACCTCAAACTTCTCTGAAAAGTAAAGTCTATTTTTTAAGGTCTCAATCTCAATAGATGCAGAAATAGAATAAGACATATTTCAATATCCAGCTATCCTGTACACTGTCCATTTACCAAGGATAAAGGGAAATGCTATAACCTTATAAAGAGAATTTACCAAAAATGCCAAAAGCTAATGACACTCTTGATGGTAAAGGACTGCTTCTCCCTGGAAATCCACAACTTGACTTGGATGCTTAAATATCACAAGTATTTCAAGTGCCTGCTTTTAATGTGCTTTCTTTGGTCATAGGCCATATGCTTTCAATCCCTGCATACTGTCTTTTGAAGAGCAGACCCTTTAGTTTAGGAAAGTCCTCATTATCATTTTCCTCGGAACAAGTTTTCAGTGTTTACACAAAACCAATTGTCAAACTTACATTCATGTAAATTCTTTCCTATGTTGTCTACTAAAATTATCATTTTTAATGTTACATTCACATCTCTAAACTATTTGGTATATGTTTGTTGCAAATTTTCTTTTTTTGTGGTTGTTCATTTTTTTTTTTTTCCTCGTATTGTTACCCATTTGTACCATCACCAGTTGTAAAGACATTGCTCTGGCAAGCACTGTGACTCATACCTGTAATCCCAGTAATTTGGGAGGCTGAAGTAGGAGGATCACTTGAAGCCAGGAGTTTGAGAACAGCCTGGGCAGTGGGGTAAGACTATGACTCTACAATAAATATTAAAAATAGCCAGGTACGACGACAGATACTTGTAGTCCCAGCTACTCAGGAAGCTGAGGTGGGAGAATTGCTAAGGGCCAGGAGGTCAAGGCTGCAGCGAACCATAATCAAACTACTGCAGTCCAGCCTGGACAACAGAGTGAGAGCTTGTTTCAAATAAATAAATAAACAAACAAACAGACAGACATTGTTGTTTTGGAAAAGAACAGTTAAGTTTCTTTGTATAAGTCTAACTATTTTTCCTCATTTATCTATGTGGCTATTCTGTCTTCAATATCATGCTCTCTTTATTAGAGCAGGTTTATCATAAATTATCTTGAATTCCTAAGTGTGAATTCCTCAAGCTTACTCTCTTTCAGTGTTGTCTAGATTACTCAATGTTGACAAGGAGGCAGACATTAACTACAGCAACACTTGATGTAAAATTATGAGGACTGCCCTTAATCTACCAATCTACTAATCAATTTGGGAAGTATTGACAGCTCCATGTCTATTATCATAAAAAAGTTTATCTTCATCAATTTATTTTTATGTTTTTCACTCTTTCTGAGTTTGCTTCAAAAACCATGCAGTGAGAAAAGGATTTTTTGCAATTCTACTGCCTTGGTATCCCATGCACTGTGCTCGGCTATAAATTTAAATTTGTATTAACTTATTCCAACAGTTTCTTGAAATAGTTTTGTTTTTCTTTTTTGGGGGGGTCTTTATATTACTGTTATTTTAAAGTTTTTATTATATTTTAAAGATGTGGGTAACAATTCAGGATTAAGTTTGAGATTAGGCACCCTTATTGATATTGTGTCCCCCCCCACCTCGGCACTGCCTATATCCCTTTTCTGCAATATTATGGTAAATGTTCAGGGTCTGCTTATGAGTGAGAACATGTGGCACTCTGTTCTTTGTTTCTGTGATAGAACACAGAGCATGATAGACTCTAGATCCATCCATGTTGCTACAAAATCCATATGTTTGTCCTTCTTATATGGCTGCATAATAATACACTGTGTATATGTACCACATTTTACTAATCCAGTCCAACTTTGATGGGCCACATGGTTGGATCCATGGTTTTACTATTGGGAATTATGCTGCAATAAACATGCGTGTGCAGCTATTTTTTTTTTGTAGAGTGATATGAGTTCCTTCAGGTATATTCCCAGTAGGGAGTTTGCTGGGTCATATGAAAGGTCAATATCTAGTTCAAAAATAGTTTTCTCCACCCAGATCTGTACATATTTTCAAGATTTATATTTGAGAACTTTTTACTTTCTTCTTTTCTTCTCTTTATTTATGTGTATTCATACATTTTGGGATGCACGGTGCATGGCATTGTTTTTATTTCAAGTTACAATTGTTTATCGGCATATTGGATAGTTCAGTTTGCATATTGACTTACATTTGTCTTCCTTTTCTTTTCTTGTACTCCGATTACGGCACAGGATAACGGGATTTATTTCTTCTTGAAATTCTCAATTTATGAAACTGAATAATCTGAGCACTGAATTTCAGTGATTCAGCGAGAAGATCTGGAATAGAGCTCCCTTGAACAGCGCTTAACCGTGACCTCTGATAGTGCTGCACTTCGTAGTGTGGCAGGCAGAGGGCACCCAACACGCATCTTCAGCCCCGTGCGGTGCGCGGCCATCAACCACTGTAGCTGTTTTCCCCAAAGTGAGACGAGCTTCCTTTCCTTCAGGGTTAAACTGAGGAGGCGCCTCTGCGGCTTCGGGTCGACCTGGGGTCGCGTCCTGAGTGCGACACAGATCCTGTTCGCGGCCCTGACCGCTGAGGAGGGGCTTCGGTGCAACGGCTTGTGGGCGCGATTCCTGCACAGACTACAGAAGTTCGTATCTTCTTGTTGCGTCCTTTACCGTGTCCTGTAATATTTTGGCAATAATGATTTTAGGGCGTTCATTCTCTGAGGGTTTCCATGGGTCCAAAGCACAGCGTGATTTTTAGGATTGAGAACTTTTCTGAAGAAAAGAGAGAAAAACACACACCCAGCTGTGAAATGAGCATGAAACTGCGAAAGAGGAGGAGGCGTGTCAGTGGCACGCGGACGCCTGAGAAGGAGGGAGATCTCACGTTTATAGACGTGCCTTTATTAAGTTTAAATCCACATGCTCCCGTCAGTACATGGGCTTCCTTTCCTGCACAGCCTGACATTTTTCACCACTGATTTTTGACAGTTGCCAGCTCAACTAAGACAGACAGATAGATAGATAGATAGATAGATAGATAGATAGATAGATAGATAGATAGATAGATAGATAGATGGATGATAGATAGTTAAATATTCCAATCCGTTCCATTGTCGACTTTCTTTTGGCAACTTGCAAACATAGAGTCCAGTTGCCCTGAATATACACTCCACCTATGATATAGGAGTTTTATCATTTCAGGTCTTATGTTTAGGTCTTTCACCCATTTCGAGTTTATTTTTGTATAATGTGCATCATGAGTCCTAGTTCATTTTCACCTTTGGTATCAGCTGTAATGTTTCCTTTTCACCTTTTATTTTTTTTAACACTTGTCCAGTGCATTTTTTTAATTATCATTTTGGTTTTTGCTAGTTTAGCTTTTTAGTTCTGTTATATTTTTTAAAAACCATTTTCTTTCATTGAAAAAATTGGTCTGTCATTTATTTCTTTTCTGATATTTATTATTTTTTTCTTCTACTAGCTGGGCATTTAATTTTTGAGGTACAACATTAAGTTATTTATTTGAATCTTTCTACTTTTTTTGGTGTTTATTGTTATAAACTTATATCTTAGTATTGCTTTTGATGTATTTTATAAGTTTTGGTATGTTGTGGTTTTTTAATTTGTTTCAACAAATTTTAATTTTTTTAAATTTCCAAATTGATACTTTAGTTTTTTAGGAGGATGTGGTTTAATATTTTTCCTTTGGGGGGAGTACAGTTTCCAAGGTTTCTTCTGTTATTTATTTTTATTCCATTATAGTCAGAAAAAATGGTTGATATAATTCTGCTTTTTAAAAATTTTGGTAGGATTTTTTTGTGACCTATCATATGATCTGTCCTGAAGAATGTACATATATTTCAAAAAGAATGTATATTTTGGAGCTTTTTTGTAAAATATTTTGTAAATATTACATCAATTTAATCTTAGATTTCAGTTTAGCTTTTGTTGTTACTCTGTTAATTTTCTGACCTGATTATGTATCCATTGCTGACACTGGGGTGTCGATGTCACCTTCTATTATTATATTACAATTCATCACTCCTTTTATGTCTATGAATATTTGCTTTATAGTTTTAGGTGCTTATATATATTTATAGTCGTTGTATCCTCTAGCTGTGGTGAACACTTTATCATTTTATAATAACATTCTGTGTTTTTTTACAGGTTTTATCTTAAGGTCCTTTTTATCTGTTATAAATATAGGTGCTTTTTGTCTTTTCTTTGTTTCAATTTGCATGAAATATTTTTATTTTTACAAATAAGCTGAGTATTTTTTTAGACTGCATATAGTTGAGTCTTCTTTTTTTAATTATCCATTATCATTCTTTTTTTAAATTAAGCTATTAGTTCACATATATTCAATGTAATTAATTATACACAGGTAAGGTCTTACTTCTGCCCTTTTGTTACTTCTTAAAATTTGTTTTGTAGATTACTTCTTCATTTCTTCCTGTCTTCTACTCTTATTTTGTGGTTACAAAATTTTCTCCAGTAGTATATTTTATTTTAATTAATTAATTTATTTATTTATTTATTTTGAGTTGGAGTCTCACTCTGTCGCCCAGACTGGAGTGCAGTGGCCGCTCCTGGCCACCGCAGCCTTGACCTACTGGGCTCCGGCGATCCTTCCGCCTCAGCCTTCCAAGTAGGTGGAACTACAGACACGTGCTACCAAGCCTGACTCATTTTGATTTATTGCAGAGATCAGGTGTCGCCAAGTTGCCCAGGTGGGTCTTGAACCCGCGGGCTTAGGCAATCCACTCATCTCAGCCTCCCAAAGGCGCGGGATTACAGGCTGAGCTACCGAGCCCGGCTAGTAGTATATTTTAGTCCTTTGATTTTCATATTTAGTGTATTCATCTTTGGGTTTTCTTTGTGTTTACCATGAAACATACAAAAACCTCTTATTGTTTTTATATGGTTTACCATGAAACTTACAAAAACATTTTTCATTTAACAGGTTATTTTATGCTTATTGCAACTAACTTTCATTGCAGAACAACAACAAAACCCCCAAATCTCTATATTGGAATTCATTCTCTCTTCACATTTTAATTTGTAGTAATTCTTTAAATTTTTTAAAATTTTAAGGTATAGAAGTACAATTTTTCTACATAAATAAAGTGTATAGTCTTGAAGTCTGGGCTTTTAATGTAGCCATCACTCAAATAGAATACATTTTGCCTATTATTTATTATTCCTCACCTCCCTTTTCTTCTGATTTTCCAATATCTACTATATGACTTTCTATGTCTGTGTGTAAACCTTTTTTAATTCTACTCATAAACTGAGAACATGTAGTATTTGGATTTCTATTTTTGAGTTATTCCACTTAATATAATGACTTCCAATTCACCCACATTGCTGAAAAAAAATGCATACTTTTTATGACTGAGTAGTAGCTCATGGTGTATGTGTGTGTATATAATATTTTAATCCAATCAGTAGTTAATGGGCACTTAGGTTGATACCATATCTTTGCTATTCTGAATAGTGCTTCAGTCAACATATACCTGTGGATATTTAAAAAATTTTAATAATGATTTATTTTCCTTTGGGTAGATACCAAGTAGTGAGATTGCTGGTTCTTTTTTTTTTTGAGTTGGAGTCTCACTCTGTTGCCCAGACTGGAGTGCGGTGGCCGCTCCCGGTCACCGCAGCCTCGACCTGCTGGACACCGGCGATCCTTCAGCCTCAGCCTTCCAAGTAGCCAGAATTATAGGCATGCGCTACCACGTCCGGCTGATTTTATTTTTGATTTATTGTAGAGATGAGGTCTCGCCTGCCCAGGCAGATCTCGAACCTGCGGGCTCAGGCAATCCACTCACCTCAGCCTCCCAAAGGTGCGGGATTACAGGCTGAGCTACCGAGCCCGGCTGAGATTGCTGGTTCTAGTGATAGTTATGTTTTTAGTTCTTTGAGATATCTTCACTGTTTTTAATAAAGAAGGAGCTCTACACAGTCCCACCAACAGTGTATGAGGTACTTTCTCTCCCAATCTATGCCAACATGGGTTATTTTTGACTCTTTAATAATAACCATTCTGACTTGCGTAAGACGGTATCTCATCGTGTCTTTAATTGTCATTTCTCTGATGATTTGTACTGCTAAGCTTCTTAAAAATATTATTTTGAACGTTCTGTTGAAAAATGTTTTTTAATGTTCTTTTTCAATTTTTTATATGTCTATTTGTTTTTCATTGTTGTTGTTGAGTTGTCTGAGGTTCTTGTAAGTTCTTGATGTTAGTCCTAGGTTGTATGCATAGTATGCACATATTTTCTCTCACTCTTCTGGTTTTGTGTTTACTCTGTTGATTATTTATTTTGCTGTGCAGAAGATTTCAGTTTAATTCTCATATTTTAATTGTTATTTTTGTTGCTTTGGTTTTGAAGTCTGAGTAATTAATTATTTGCCTAGGTGAATGTCCAGAAGAGTTTTGCCTTGGCATTATTCTAGTAGTTTAATCATTCCAGATCTTACATTTAAGTATTTAATACATTATGAGCCAGTGCTTACATATGGTGACAGTTAGGGGTCCAGTTTTATTCTTCTGCATGTGACAATCTGGTTTTTCCAACACTATTTCTTGAATAGGGTGCTCTTACCCCAGTGTATGTTCTTGTCAGTGTTGTCAAATATCACTTGTCTCTAGGTATGTGGTTTTATTTCTGAGTTTTCTATTTATTTCATTGATGTATATATCAGTTTTTATCCTAGAATTCAGATGTTATTATAGTGGTCTGGGCCATGACTGTCTCGGAGCCAACATGGGAACGGAGTGAAGGTAACTCTCTGGAGGCAAGGCCCTGGGGAGATTCCATGCAAGCGGCAAGGCCCCACGGAAAGTCCTCAGGAAAATTCTGCATGACTGCTCTTTAAGTCATGGCCACCACTATGCTCACATTATATTGTTTTGCGTAGGCTTCATAGAAATAGTTTGTTTAGTTATGTCTTGGAAAAAGGAGGCTACTCACAAATCCATGATAAATAATAGTTTCAATATGAGTTCCAACATAACTTACAAAAAAAACAATATGTCTCAACTAGATCCAAGAAAAACTATTAACAGGAACAGCATGACACAGAGTCAAGAAGAACAAACACAATCATCTGTAACAGTAACTAGTCCTACGCTGTGTCTTGTTAACTGTTCCCTGAATAGTTCAAACAAAGAAACTCTGATAAAACTGTGGTACCAAGGAATGGTGAGAAAGAATGAGGAACACACTGAAACCATAAGTCAATTAAAGATAGACTTAGATACTCAGCCACCTCCTCCTAATATCATTAGGCCTAAACCATTACCCACTGTAAGAGGAGACTACATAGGTTATATGCCTAGCACCTTTATATCTACATAGACAATTTACCTTTATAGAATATAAGTTTTACTTTCCACTTGCTAATCTTTTGGCTAATATTAACCTTGCCCTTTTAATAAGTTACTACTTCTAAGAACAGCTAGCTTTTTTTCTAAGAATTACTTAAATATACAGACATTACTACACTACATAATTATATGCAGAAATCATAAAATTATATAACCATTATCATGTCATATAATCATTTTGATTGTTAATCATTTCCTTTACTGTGAATTTACTGCTGATTGTGTGCCAAAAATTATAATATAAATGAATCAGCACTGCTGTATGTCAGTGCCAGAGTGTGAGACAAAACTCTGGTCAGACTCATTTCTCGCCTTATCCACACATCCTTCCTGGGTTCCTGGATCCTGCGGAGCTGGACTCCGACACTATAGCCTTGTATAATTTGAAATTAGGTAATGAAATATGTAATGCCTCTAGTTTTTTTTCCTTTTGTTAAGGATTGCTTTCACTATCTGGGTTTTTTTTCTGATTTTATATGCATTTTATAATTTTCTTGAATTCTGCTATTTTGGTAGAAATTGCATTGGCTCTGTAGACTGCTTTGTATGGTATGATTATTGTAATAATGTTGATTCTTCTAATTCATGAGAATGGGATGTTTTTACATTTGCTTATGTATTTTTAAATTTATTTTATCAGTGATTTGCAGTTTTCTTTATACAGATATTTCACCCACTTGGGTAAATGTAATCCTAGTGGGTTTTCTCTAGCTATTGTCAATGCGATTGCCCGCTTGATTTTGTTCACAAATTGGTAATTTTCAGTGTATAGATATGCTACCAATGTTTGTATGCTGATTTTGCATCCAGAATTTTACTAAATTCATTTATCAAATCTGGAGACTTTTTGGTCACAAGGTATGTCATATCCTTCAGCCAGGCTCTCTTAGGAGCAGAATCTCTCCATCCATATAGATTATAGGTCCTCACTGTCTATCAGCCCTTTCTGAATCAGATTTGGGAGAAGACACTAAGGAAGATGAGGAATAGTCCTTAAATCTGCAGCAATTAAATGAAAAAGCTAGATTCAGGAGAGGACAAATAAGGGGGACTCACATGTGGAGGAAAGTGACACGTCAATGAAGACATTGTTTTGTCAACATCTTTACAGCCAACTGGGTGTTTTACCAGCTGTCTACACATCACCTACTGTCTCAAGACATCATCTAGCGGCCCCTACTGGCCACAAAACCCACCTTCTCTAAACACATTGTGAAAGAACTAAACACATGAGGTTGAGAGTTAGACTAAGAAGGGGACTAAGAAGGGGACTTCTTACAGTCAACATTAGCATAGTTATACTGTCACACTTGGATTTTTATTTCGAGGGGAAATTATCTTTAAATGCGCTGTCAATATTTTTTAAAATGTCAGAATCTTTACCAACAGTACCTCAAACTCCAAATTCACCTGCTGATTCCCGGCACTGCAGGTGGTATGTCAGAGGATAATAAAGGGGTACAATAAGAACACACATGTATGAACATTGTCCTGCAGGGGAGTTGGGGAAATACAGGGAAGTGGGGTCAAGGAAGCCTCGACCAAGTGTACCATACACATTAGGGAAGCCAAGGAATTTTTATGACAGAAAGGACAAACATTCTAAGAGAGTACAGAACATGAGTCCAGGTCATAAGAAGGGAGGAGGTTAGCATAACCCTTTTGAACAGACTCTGAGGGTCAGAGAGCTGGACCATCTGGATATTGAGTCCAGCCTTTCCAAATGAACTAGAAAATAAAAATGTGGAAAAATAAATATTTCCTTAATTATACCTCATTTTTATAGCTAATTACTAATTTTTATGCATGTATATAACCACAAATAAAATCAGAATGATGTTGCCTCAACATGTTTGTTAATATTGCAGATTCACTGACTTTAATTCATCTTATTATTTTAACAGTCTTAAATATGTGGTATATACAATTGTGAACCCCAAATTTGTATTTTTGTGAGTACATTTTGAACAGTGCTCTGTGAGGACCACCACATGCTGAGTGATGTCAGGGAAACTCTTGAGTTTTTGTCTCACTTCCCTACTGGCCTGAAGCACTGTGTAAGCTCTGAGGCTGCTGTCCCAGGCAGAGCAGTAATATTCAGCCTCATCTTCAGGCTGGAGCCCAGAAATGGTCAGGGAGGCTGTGCTTCCTGATCTGGATGCAGAGAATCTCTCTGAGATCCCTGAGGGCCGATTGTTCCTCCTGTCAGCTAAGACTTTGGGGGAATGACCTTCATGCTGCTGTAGCCAAACTACTCCCTCATTGCCAACATTGTTGCTGTTTCCAATGCAGGTAAGTTCAGCTGTCAGTCCCAAGCCCTTGGACACTGAAGATGACTGAGTCAGCCCGGCCTTGGCCACAGACACTGTAAAAAAGACAGAGAAAAATGGGAGAGAAGGATTAAAACCAGATGTGTTGTGTGGAGCAGGGCTGGGTGTAGACCCACCACCCACCAAGTAAAGTCGACTCTGACCTGCATAGTGAGTAAGGACAGTGAGGAGGACAGGAGTCCAGGGCATGGTGCAGACTCACACTCTTCTTCTTAGAACTCTGCTTTGGAAACTGAGCTTCTCTAATGCTCTTTATATCTCTGAAAACCTTCAATGGGGTGGAGTCTCTGCATTCAAATAAGCCCCTGCTGTCTGACAGTTGTTGGGCCTCCCTGCCCTGAGTACTCACAGGTTGAAAGGGGAAAGAGAAGATGAGCTGACCCAGCTGGTGGAGGTGGCCAGCCCATAATGACCCTGGGTACTGTCAGGTCAGCATTGCAACCCAAAACTCATCCAATAAACACACTGGTGGCTTGACCTCCTCTGGAGGCCCTTAGTGGTTTCCAACAAGAGTGGGGCCATCTCAGAAATAGCCCACACTGTCTTGCCTCTCTGTGCATTTTAGTTAGAGGAACACTGGTTGTCCTGATCCTTTTCTGAAGCTTCTCATGATATCAAAGATAAAATTAGTGCACCTGCAAATTGCAAACAAAAAGTGTCAGGCTTAGTGAAATCTTTCTCACTAAAAATGAGCATTCCTTTAAAGTGAATCAGGCCAGCATGCATTGTCATTAAACTTATAACTTCTATTGTGACTGCCAAAACAGATATTTTTATTTATTTTTAAAATTTTTACAGAATCCATGTGCACAGAGTAAAATCACATTTATTTCAATAGCACTCTGATTACCAGCCTCCAAAAGACCTCTCTGTTTAAAATTATGTTATTTTTTGACTATTATATATGTTTTCATTTCTTCCTGAGACCCCTCTGAAGTGTATATAATATACTTTCATTATACTTTCCAAATAGTTTCTTAAATAGACCCCAAAATACTATAGTCTGTGTTTATAGTTTAAATAAATAATGGCTTTTTCCTTTATATCTTTTTTTTTTTATTTAAGCTGATGATTATATCTTTATTTTATTACTTCACTAGTTAGCATTCCATCTACCATGTGTGGGTTACAAAATCCCCTTAAGTGGACATCTAGTATGATTCCAATAATGTACTCTCCATAAGGACCATCTCATAAGCAGTCCCTTGTGTCCCTGTACAGGGTGAACTTGTACAACAGATGTACAAATGCTTATGTGTCTGTGTGCTGAGGGTCTTTCTCATAATTGCTGAACTTGTTCATATATCAGCTGTGAGGGAGAGTTTGTGATTCCACAAGCTCATTGACATTTTTTTTTGCTTTATTTCATTTTAACTTTGAAATACCATTTTTTTTCCTCCACACTCTCAATGGCTTCATGCCTCACTCAAAAACATGTTCACAGTTATCAAAGGTCCTTGGAGAACCCACGTATCTACCTCTTCCCCTCCCCTTTCATCTTCACTTTGTTTCTAACGCTCTATCTGTCTCTCTATCTCTCTGCTTTTCTCTTTCTCTCCTATACAAAAGGGTGTCTCATTCCCTTCCTGCTCCTTCCCCAAGGTTTTTACTGTTGGTTCTACCTGGCAACTCCTCCCACACGGATATAGCTGGGTCCCGTCACAAATTTTCCTTGAAGATTCTATTTCCTTCTACTGTGTCTAGTGAAATTGATCATATGTTGTCCTATTTATCTATTCTCATTGGATTCATTTTTTATATCTTCTCCAATTACAAAATTTTCTTCTGAATTACATGTAGTAAAACTGTATCCTATCCAATATCTTTTCACTGTTTCATATAATTCGGTTATTTTACCAATTGTGACCCTCTGTGAAAAAAAGAAAAATAAAACTTTCCATAATTGCAACCGAATACATTTAATTTTGACCCTATAATTTGACTTTACAGGTTTATTTAAGAAACAATTTTTCACTTTAGGTAACAATAATATATTTCTTTTTTCAAACTAAAGAATTTAGACTTTTACTGTTTCATGTAGATTGTAAATGTCTGGATTTTTTAATAGTATAAATATGACATCTCACTTAATTTTTATCAACAGAGTGAACCATGTTTCTCTGATCATGTACAAATTATAAATGACATCTACTCTAATATTTAATGGAACCGCATATTATAAAGATCTCAATTATGCATTAATTGTTAATATTACTTGGTAAAATATCTCAATATTTGAATATGTAAATATTTTTTACCTAACTTTTCCATATATATTTCCATTGTAAGTAGATTAAACAGTTTTCTAAAATATTATTGGAATTTTAATTGTACTTGCATTAATTTGATGGATTCATCCTAAGTCACTGCCATCTTTACAATATTGATTGTAGTTCATAAACACACTGCAACTTATTGTGAGTTTTTGCATTTTTTTCATTGTTCATAATTCCCTCATAAAGTTTTATATATTTTTGTCACACCATTTAAAATATTTAATATAATCTTTGGTTACCATGCATTATTTGTTCTGTATTTTTTAGGATTGAAGGTGGGAAGCAACAGTGCCTCCATCTCAAAGTCATGTTGCTAAGGTTTTGCTTCTGCTGGGGCTTCAGGATTTAGGAATATAAGAGAGAGTGGCAGGTGAAGGAAAAGACTCAGTCAAATCTGAGTTCCTTTTCCAGTTTTGCAGATCTGTGTATGACCTGAACATGCTGTGCCAAATCAAGGTCAGTCACTAAGACCACCTTGCTTTCTTCCCTGGCTGGAGTCAGCCTCTCTCTGTCCCTACTATTATTTTTCCACCTTTGTGGACTGAGCAGGCAGAACTTGCCTCATTAGAAATGGCTCAGTCTCAAACCCAGATGGAATCAAATTAAAGGAACACTATTGGATTTACAGACAAATAGAAGATTCACAGATGCATAGCTACTAGTGACCTAGGAAAAAGCAATTACAGGAGAGAAGGAGGCATTGTATGAGGTATGAGAGCAATGTTTATATCTGACTTTCTCATGGGTAAACAACTCTGTGCATACATCGAACTTCCTCTCATATAAATGCAAGTAATAATCAGCCTTATTCTTAGGCTTGCAGCTAGGGGTGGTCAGTGAGGCCAGATTGCCTGAACAGGAGCCAGAGAATCAATCTAAAATCGCTAACTGCATAATATTTCCCAGAAGCAGAATTTTAGGGGCAGCATTTGTTAAGAGCTTATGCCCCCATACATTAAAGGATTCAGTGTAGCTGTTCCTCCTAGAACAGGAGTTTGTCTCTTGTTCAGAGACTTAGACAGTGAGAATCATCAGGTTCCCACAGACCTAGGCCAGGACCTGGAAATAAGGACATGGAGTTCATAGATAGATAATCTAAGACCCAACACACAACACAGGTTGGGCACCCAAGAAGTTGATGTTTGTGTGTCTTCCTTGGGAAGTACTCCTGAACCTAGAATTTAATCACCTGTGCAGATAGGAGTGTGATGAGGAGAAGAACCAGACTATAGTGGAGATGCCCCAGAGCTCTGCTTCCTAGCTGAATACTGAGACAGAGATGCCCAAATCTCCCCTATTCCTTTATTCCTATGGGAACATAAACTCATTCAAATTATATTCCTTTCCACTAACTTTCCCTGCCCCTTTCTGAACCATGACTCAAGCCCCACTGCCTTGGAATTTGTAGAGGGTGTGAACTGATGAACTTCTGATGTGGACACCCCAAAAATTTGGGGAAAAGGAGTTCCTGGGGCCTAGGGAACGCTAAGCAAAGGGCACCAGATAAGGGGACAGACACTGGATTCACAGCTGTAGCCTCAACATGTGTCTCAGAAGCAGACCCACCATGCTTCCTCTGGGTCCCAGGCTACCTTGCATCATGCTTGCAAGGCAGTGTCTGATGAGGCCCACCCATGGGGGACCGCAAGTCAGAAGGTGACAATGGACTACATGTGAGATAGAATAAGGCTTTGGTAAATTAGCTGTCCTGAGATGACAAACTAAAGTACGAGGTTTGCACTGCCACCTCTGTTTACATACACCCACATACCTTTTCAATAAAAAATTTTATATATGTATACACTCACAAAGCATTCATGCAATTATGTACTCGTTGACAGAAATTCTTTTAGTATCTTCATGAGCAAAATTCCAATGTGTATCATGGTTTCCTATACCAGACTACTCTGGTGAAAAAAAAAATTTATAGAGTAATTATCAGCTATGGATCAATGAAAAATTTGAACTGAATTAAACGATATTTTCAGATCAGGAAGTCTAAGGAAATCCAAGTTCTGGCTAAATAAGTAAAAGAAAATATCACCCTTTGAGTTAGACTTAGAGCCAACCATGGGTGACTGTACCAACCAGGAAAGGGGAGGTTTTTGTATGACTTCTCTGTGTTCTGGACACTGTATAAGCCTTAGACCTGCTGTGATATGTATAACAATAATAGCCTCATTCTTGGGCTGAATCCCTTAGATGTGCAGAATCCCTGCATTGGCTGAGGCATTTTTGGATCCAGAGAAGTGATCAGGGACCCCAGAACCCAACTGTGCCTTTGAGTAGTAGCACAGGAGATACCAAGAAGGCTCCTTAACTTCTGCTGCTATCAGTATATCCCAAAACCACCAACACTGAAGCCAATGCTCAGGGTGTAGGTTAGCAATAAATGCTTACAGGGATACAGAAAGGAAGGGTGACTGAGGCAGCACAGGTTGGGAGATGGAACCTGCAAACAGATATTCATAGATGAGGAACCAGGAAAAAAGTTGAGCTGATGGAATATCTGAGACAGAGAGGATTAACTGCCTGGGGGACTGGCTCTGGACATGTGAGATTTGTCCTGATCTAAGGAGTGAGAGAGCCTAGGTGGTAGGCCTTTGTCAAATATACAGTTTGCAAATATTTTTTCCCATTCTGTGGGCTGTCTCCCTGCTCTCTTGATGGTATCTTTTGATTTGCAGGAGCTCATTAATTTGATGAGTCCCACTTGTCTATCTGATTTCTTAAGGTATTAGCCTTTAGGGTTCTGAATAGGAATGATTCCCAGTTCCAATTTCCATAAGGGTGTTTCCTGCACTTTCTAACATCTAGGATCTACAAGGAACTCAAACGCACCAAAAGGAAACAAAAAACAAACAGCCCCTTTAAAAAGTGGGCAAAAGACATGAATAGACACTTCTCAAAAGAAGATATATGGACAACCAACACACACATGAAAAAGTGCTCAGCTTCACTCATCATCAGAGAAATGCAAATCAAAACCACATTGAGATACCACCTAACTTCTTTCAAAATGGCCATCATTAATAAAACAAACAACAACAGATGCTGGTGAGGATGTGGAGAAAAAGGAATGCTTCTACACTGCTGGTGGGAATGTAGACTAGTACAACCTCTTTGGAAGACAGTGTGGCAATTTCTGAAAGAATTAGTAATTGACCTTCCAAGATGACCCAGCAATTCCCCTATTGGAAATATACACGGAGGAACTCAAATTATTCTATGAAAAATTTGCCTGCATATGTATGTTTGTTGCAGCTCTATTCACAATAACAAAAACATGGAACCAACCATGTTGCCCATGGAAGCTGGACTGGATAAAAAAATGTGGTACATATACACAATGGAATATTATGCAGCCATAAAGAAGGACAAGTATACGGACTTTGCAGCAACTTGGATGCATTTGGAGTCGATCATACAGTGATTTATCACTGAAACAAAGAACTGAGTTCCGCAAGTTCTCACTCATAAGCTGACCTTGAACAATTATAATGCTATAAGAAAGCAATTGGCAGTAGTGGAAAACTCTCAGGGGAAGGGAGGGTGGGATTGGCAGTTGAGGGAGACTGCTGGGGGGGAGGGGCATACCTCATCAACAAGGGTACCTGCATGATCAATGTTTGTACACCGAGCCCTGAATTGTACCCCACATCTCTATAATAGAAAATAATTTTTAAAAAGAAGTGAGTGAGGAGCATGTGGAGGAAAGGGGCTCAGACCATCGTAGACACAGCCCTCCTGAGGGCCAGACCTGAAGTGGGCTGCCCATGGCCTCTCTTATCTTTCTTGATTGGCTTCACAAAGGAGTCATTATGGATGCAAATGTGACTACCCTACTGCCTTTTCTTACCCTACCCCATGAATTTTTCAGGACCTGGGGACTGGTGGAGGGAGGAATCTAGCAGCCTGGACCTGGGAGAAGGTGGGTTCTGGAACCACATCCCAGAGAGGATTCAGCTGCTGAGTCTGCCTCAGTAAGTGCAGGTTCCACTGCCCATCCCTGGGGAGTTTAGGGGTGGTACATCTGTGGGCTCAACTGTGCAGAACTCAAGACATACCCACAGTGCCCCTGCTGATCACTGGTGAGAGGTTTGTCTCTTAGTGAGAATCATATGAGTGAAGTCACCTTAAAGTCTGGTCACTATCAGTCCACAACCTCCACAGACCAAGCTCCAAGTGTTTCCTAAGTTATTAGTAGAAGGGTGCATAGAAAATATAATGATCATCCAATGTGAAGAGGCTACAGTGAAACAAGAATACAGAAGGCTCTGTGAGCAAAAGCCTGAGCAGCTCTTTCCATAAGGGACAGGGATGGAAGCAAGTGTGAACTGACTATGAAAGAAGACCAGATGTTCCACAACTGGGTAAAAAGCACAGCATATCTTTAGAACAGAGCTGTTCTGAGAAGATGTAGCCACATCTGCAACCACCAGAGTCATTAAAAAGCATGAACTGTTGCAGTAATGGCCAAGTTTATGGGGCCATTTCAGAGGTCTGATGTTGTAGAAGTTGCTCTATGTTGAGAAAAATGAACCCAGATGACAAAAACTGTCTTTTTGATAATGAGGAGATTGGGAAGTATTCATAATGGTTTTACTAAGGCATGTGATTTACAATCAACTTTACATATTGAAAATACTCTATTTAATGCAGAAGTCTCCCTTGACCCAGAATCTTTCCTCTTTAATGGCTTAATGATTGAATGGCATAATCTGCATAACAGGCCCTTATTGGATCCAGGATAGTAAAGCTCTCAGTACATCCAGAAGTGCAGTGACTTCAAAGACCAGTCCTGAAGGGGCATTACCAACTTTTCAAACAAATTTGGTGTCAGGGTAATCTAATAAATTTGTAAAAGGTGATAAATTGTTGTTGACAATTTTCTTCAGTAAGAATTGCTTTAGTAAGTGCTTGATGGAGAAAAGACCAAGGCTCCACCTAGGCCAGAGACTAACTCTGGACAAATTATACAGGAGTAAGATAATAGGTATGAAGGCTATGATTCTGAGATGAAGAGAGTGTGGCTGGAATGGATTTCAGGGGGTCCAAGATGAAGTGTTCCTACTATTAGGTACATGATCATGGAAATAAACCCTCATTATGCCCCACTATAAATCAGTGTCTCTGTCATTTGCTCTATCTGACTCCATTTCCACCTTCACACACTTATTGAATACCTACTATTTCTCTGGACACAAATTTGAAAATGAATTGGCAGCCGGGCTCTGTGGCTCAGTCTGTAATCGCACGCTTTGGGAGGCTGAGGTGAGTGGATTGCCTGAGCCCGCGGGTTCGAGATCCACCTGGGTAATTTGATGAGACCTCATCTCTACAATAAATCAAAAATTAGCCGAGTGTGGTAGCGCGTGCCTGTATTTCCAGCTGCTTGGAAGGCTGAGGCAGAAGGATCGGTGGAGCCCAGCAGGTCGAGACTGCGGTGGCCGGGAGGGGCCACTGCACTCCAGTCCAGGTGACAGAGTGAGACTCCAACTCAAAAAAAAAGGAAATGAATTGACGTTATTTATAACTTTGTGAGAAAGATAGACAATTAATAAATGCGTGCTCCATTGGGTTGCAAGAAATGAGATAAGGGAACACTTATACACTATGGAGATGTAAACTAGTACAAATTCTGGGAAACAGTTTGAAGATTTCTCAAAAAATGAAGCGCTTAATTTGTCCTAGGATGTGGTCTTATTTTTAATGAACAGATGTAGAACAATCTAGAGACATTAATGTATCAGTGTCTTCTCCATGTCATTTAAAATTAGCACTTGGGGGTCATTGGGAATCGGACACACCTTTCCAGCAAAAACTCCTACTTCTCACCTCTATGCAATACTGCTTTTTAAAGACATAGTATCTTGGGAAAGGGCACAGGGAAACACAATGTCACTTATATCATCTTCTAAGAGAATATTAAGACTTTCAATTTAATGAAAGTCAAAGTTACCTAATATCAGTTTTATTAATTACTGAAGATATGTGAGTTATGTTAATGCTACAATTTTAGTAATGTTTTAAATCTATATATAAGTAAATGCAAGATGATTCAAACGCTTGATAGTTAAGATTTATCCTTCTTTTTTTTGTATCTTGAGGAATTCACAGTGCAATGCCCTTTTAGGACTGTGGAGTACATCAGTTCCCTGTTGTACACATATGTATTTTCACTTCCCAGGTTGCATTAACTTTTTGCTCAAGATAAGCAGTTGTTGCCAAGCCTGAAAAAAAAAGGAAAGGTGATATTATGTCTTCTTAATGTTCCAAAAATTCCTGATTTTGTTCTTGTTTCTTTTTCAGGAAGACGTCTGGAAAATTTTTTTTATCAAGATGTGGGTATAATTCAGGGTTAGGTGTACAAACATTGATTATGCAGGTACCCTTGTTGATGAGATATACCCCTCCCTCCTCTAGCAGTTTCTCATTACTGCCAAACACTTTCTTATAGTGTTATAATTGTCCAAGATCCACTTATCAGTGAGAACATATGGTACTTTGTTTCTGTGATAGATCACTGAGTATGATTGACTCCAAGTTCATCCAATTTGTTGAGAAATTCATATATTTGTCCTTATTTATGACTGCATAATATTTCATTGTGTGTATGTACCACATTTTCTTTATCCAGTCCAGCTTTGATGAGCAAAATGTTTGATTCCATGTTTTTGCTATTGTGAATACAGCTACAAATTAATAATTGGACTTGTGGCTGTAAGATCACAGAGTTTGACAAAGAAACAAGGAATTACTTGGCTACCCATGGCATTTTGAAGGTGATCTGATAGTGCACTATCTGCTCTTTTTTGTTACTCACTTATAAGTGTTTTTCACTTATGTGTTTACACTGGTCATTTTTAAGAATTTCCTTGTATCCAAACTCCTTCCTGATGTACATATGAATAAAGAGCTATAGATTTAGGTTCACATTTAAAGAAATTCTTCACCTTTTAAATCTAAAACTTTCATACAAGGTACAGTTCAATGAAATCACATATTTAGAACTAGAAACACATATCTTGAAATAGGAGAAACACAGACATTATTATTCATTTATTCAACCAAATAATTTGCACCAATTTTGTGCAAGTGTTCACTTAAATAAGAAATTTGAAAATGCACTGTACACACACACTAAAATGCACACAGAGTAGTTGAAAAGTAAATTTACACCCTTCTTTTGGGTAACAGAAGAGGAATAATTAGTGTTGTCTAGCAGATTGTGAAACACTTCATAGCAGGGCTGTCATCTGGCCCTGATGGGGATGAGGAAGACTTTATGTACAGCACAGAGATTAGAAAGTACAGCTGAACATTGCACCAAGAGTAAACATAATAAACAGTGAGTTGCAGTGGCTTAACTGTCATATAGGCAAAAATGTTTAATGTAAATAAATTCAGTGTGGGTGAGGAAGAGGATAAATGTCTACTCTCAAAAATTGTTGGAAAAGACATGAATTTGCATAACTTGTTGGACGGCAGTTTGGAAACAACCATTTTAAAATTCTCATATCCTATAAATATCATTTCATTCCTGGAAGTCTATTATGTAGAAGCCATTGTCTGAGGGGTACCCCCTAATAAAACTGAGGTATTTACTTATTAAAAGCTGTGTATTTATTCTTTTGTGCTCAAACTTCAGTCACCTTCAAAGTACTCTCCTTTTTGTGCAATACACCTATTGAGACACTTTTCCCACTGCTCAAAACAGTTTTTGAACTCATCAATTTTGATGCCATTTATTGCTTTTGCTATTTTTTTGTTTGACCTCTTCCATATGACAAAATGTTTCCTTTTGAGGACTTCTTTTCATCTGGGGGCACAAAAAAAGTTGCTTGGAATGAGATTGGGTGAATAAGGAGGGTGGGGTGAGGTGGCCATGCCATTTTTGGTCAAAAACTGCTGAATACTCAGCATGGTGTGGGCAGGTGTGTTGCCATGGTGGAAGAACCAGTCAACTTGTTGCCACAGCTCGGTATGTTTCTTCTGCAATGCAGTCTCTCACAACAGCAATAACTGGAACACTAATGCTGATAAGTTCCCAGAACACTTACTTAGCAGGGGAAGCCTATAGTACAAGGAGCTCACCCTCCAAAAGATAATTCTGAGATTTTCCTTTGGGGGTGTCCCCTTTTGTACAACTCAAGTTAATATATGCAGACGCACTGTCCTGGTAGGAAGGTTTCTAATAAAAAAGAAAATTTGGACAGCTCACATTTTGATCACAATAAGAAGAGATATAAGAGATATCTAAATAATAGTATAGTGGATACTATACAGCTGTTAAAAATCACAAAAAATGCTCTGACATTGAAAAAAATATGATAGAAAATATAGTGTAAGTTAACATTTTAAAAATAAAATGCACACATGTATTTATGCACAAAAAACGCTCTTAGAGTGTTCACAACTAAACTACCAAAGAAAAGTACTTGTGGTGGCTAGCAAATATTAAACATTTTAACAAATTTACCAATTTTTTTATAAACTAACATTTTTGGAATTCCTTACAAACTTATTCACATATTTTTTTGAGGTGAGAATTGAAAATTGTTTCTGGGAGGGAAAAATTGAGAGTCACGATGGTTCCAACGGCCTCACCAAGGAGACATTTATGGCATTCATAACTAAATATTTATGCTGAGTTCTGGGAGCTGAACTGAATGAAAAACATTAAAAATATATCCTAGTTTTAAAAGATCTATATACTTGACTGTTAACATTATTCATGCTTTAGCACAAAATGTAAGCATAATGTACTATTTAATCATAGGAAGAAATTCACTATATTTAGTAGGACAATTTGTCTAATTTTTTATTGTTTCATCGATTCACTCTGAAGTGCAATCTTTCAAAATTGACTGATAAATATTATACATATTTCATATTATGCCATGGATGACACTTTCGACCTAACTTAACATTATAGGAAAGAAAAATCCAAGGAGGGAATATGCAAGAAATTATCTAGTCCAAGTCAGAACAGAATTCATGGGAACCCAAGAATAGATAGTCCACAAATATAGGGGATTAGTGTAAGAAATGCTGTGATCAAGAATCTCTAAAAGGTGTGACTAAGAATCTTAGTGATCAGGAGTAAACACATGCTAGTTACATCAACAAAACCTAAGTAAGACAATTCAACTTGTAGTACAGTAAATCTGTGCAGGAAAGTCATGGCGAAATATTGTTCATCTCTAATGAGGCATGACTTTGAGCATATGATGGATTATACTTTGAAACTCATTGGTAATTGGAAGAATTATCCCAGAGTGACACAGAGTGATTTTTTTATTTTTTAACTTTCATTTAGCTCACTCACATGTCTTGGATCTGTGGGGGAAAAGATTACATTATCATAATAGCATAATGCTATTTACTCATTTAAATGTTTTGAATCATCATACAAAGCATGGAATTCTTAATTATTCACAAAAACAAAATTTGTAGCTCAGCTCTGGAGTTAACTAGCCTCTTGGGGCTGCACCTCCTCCTTCTGGACTCCACGTTTCCCACGTTTCTGAGGCAGGTCGAGTCAGGGCAAAGTACCAGAAACTGGGAGGACCCTCTCCTTCCTGGGCCTGTGGGAGCAGCCACCTTTAAGATGCCACTGGTCCTTTGGGGTTGCCAGTGTGGCTGCCACAGTTCACTTCATGCTATTATTCTTGTAGACTGTTTTTAGTGATCTGTACTCTCCTATGTTGTTTCATTTTCACTGCCATTGACTTTAAAAAGCAACACATTATTATTGGAAACTTTTCCTCAACAGTAATTCACTTGTGTATTGTCTCTAGTTAGCTGATCACCTGCCCTGGGCTCTTCAGAACAATACAAAAGAAAAAAAGCTAATTAGATGCCGAAGATAAAGACAAGAAGAGACTGATGACAATAGTGTTGAGAAAGGTAATACATTGTTTACTTTTGTTCCTCACATAGACATTTTTTGTGCCTGGCTTATTTATGTGTATTTAAATATCATTACACTTAGTTTTTGAAAAAGGATTAGATTTCTTCTAAAAATGAATCTTTAAAATGGTACCTTCTCACAATCTTGAAACTTTTTAAAAAATTATGAAATCCATTCATTTACCTGCCTGTCCATCATTCTGTCTGACCATCCAGCCATCATTCATTTCTGGAAGCCAGAAATCACTACTAAGCTGACACTCACTTCCTCCGCCCTGTTCCTAGTCACATATTAAGTGTTCAAGAAATCATATGTGATAATTTGAATAATGTTAGTAATACAATGACAATGTTCTCATAGAATTAATTGGGAATTATCCAATTTAATCTATTTTATAAAAATACGCCAATGAAATTTAAATAACACCATCAGTATGTTGGTATTTAGTCATTGCCATTAGAGCTTCCTGTGTTTGTGAGTGTGTGTGTGTGTGTGTGTGTGTGTGTGTGTGTGTGTGTGTGTGTGTGTGTTTAAGAGAACAGAGTCAGAAACAAAGTGGCACTTGCTAACTACTCCTCAATTCCTATAACAGCTATTGAACTACTTAGGATTACTGTTCTTAATTAATTGATTTAGAAAAGTTATGTTTTTCTGGGACTTGGTTTTAAGCACATTTTCATATACATTGATTTAAGTTTGTTCATAATATATATTTTTAAAATTCTGCTTTCTTTTTAGTGTCTACCTACCTTTTTCTAATGTAACATTTTGTGAATTTTCTTTTTTTTGTTAAAACTAATCTATCTGGAGTTAGGTGGTATCTCAGTGTGGTTTTGATTTGCATCTCCCTGATGATTAATGAGGTTGAGCATTTCTTCATGTGTCTGTTGGCTGCTCAGATGTCTTCCTTTGTGAAGTGTCTGTTCATATTTTTTGCCCACTTTATAATGGGGTTGTTTGTTTTTTTTCTTTTCAGCACATTTGAGTTTCTTGTAGATCCAAGATGTTAAGCCTTTGTCGACCTGGAGTTGGCAAATACTTTTTCCCAGTCTGTAGGCTGTCTTCCTGCTCTCTTGATGGTTTCTTTGGCTTTGCAGAAGCTTGTCAGTTTAATGAGGTCCCACTTGTCTATGGCAATTATCAACAACTCAAAAAATAACAGCTGCTGGAGAGGGTGTGGTGAAAAGGGAACACTTCTACACTGTTGGTGGGTGTGTAAACTAGTGCAACCTCTGTGGAAAGCAGTGTGGCGATTCCTAAAAGCTCTAAACATCAACCTCCCATATGACCCTGCAATCCCCCTACTGGGAATGTACCCCAAAGAACTCAAATCACTCTATACAAAAGCTACCTGCACACGCATGTTTATTGCAGCATTGTTCACAATAGCAAGAACCTGGAACCAACCACGCTATCCATCAAAAGAGGACTGGATTTAAAAAATGTGGTACATATACACGATGGAATACTATGCAGCCATAAAAAAGAACAAAATCATGAATTTTGCAGCAACCTGGATGGAGCTAGAGTCTATAATACTAAGTGACCTCTCACAGAAACAAAGATCTGAGTATCATATATTCTCACTCATATAGTGGACCTTGATCATCCAATGCACTACTATATGAAAATGACTGACAGTGTTGGGAAACTATGGGGGGGGGATGGGACTAATGGTAGTAAACATCTGCCTGAGACGGGGAGACACCTGTTATCAACAAGGGGCCTGAATGAAGCATATTTGTATACCTAACCCTTAACTGTACCCCACAATATCAAAATAAAAAAATTGGTAAAAAAACCAAAAACAAACAAACAAACAAAACTAATCTATCTTACTTTTCTCAAGTAACTGACTTTTGGTTTTGTTCCTTCTTCCTATCATTGACTTATTTTCAATTTTATTAATTTTTGTGCTTATTTGTATACCTTCTATCTACATCATTTGGGTTTATTTGGGTATTTAAGGCTGATTTTGGATATTCCTCACATTTCAGTGATTCTAAAATAAGCAAATAGGGCTGTGCATTTGCCTCAATGTAATGCTTATTGCTCCTTCACATCATTTAAATTTGCATATTTTGCCATTTATTACTAAATATTGTCTAATTTTAATTATAATTTTGTTAATATACTTCTAAATTTTCTAATGTAGTACAAGTGATTTGTAAATTAATCTTCATCTTTTTGTCAGTTTGCTATTGGGATGACGTTTTACATGTTAGGTTTCTGGGTCAGTGGTTTAATTCCCAAGCATGTTTATTAAATATTGCCAAATTCCTCCTCACAGCTGTTGAATCATGCTTTCCTAGCAATAATATGTGCCCAACTACACTAACATATTTAGATGCAATACTTGAAACTTTGCTACTGATAGGTGAGAAGTGGTAACTCAATATAGTTTTAATTTAAATGTTTCTTTTTGAGGTCATATTAAGAGACTTTTGTCTTTTTCCTTGGAACTATTTATTAATGTTCAGCATGCTTACATGGGGATATTGGTGGTTTTTCCCATCTATTTTCAGAGCCTTGTTATATACTATCTTAAATCCTTGTGATATAAATTGAAAATATATTTCCAGTTTTCCATTGGATATTTTGATTTTACTGATATTTATATCACACACATTTTCTATTTCCAAAAAACAAAATTTAACCATATGTTCTCAGGTGTACTTCTAACACTTAGAAGCAATTTTGAATACCACTTTAATTTGGGCCACATTTATAAGGAACCAATAGTGTCAGTTGAAATAAGAGTTATATTATATTTTCCATTTTTTTCCTGATCATTTGTTTAACCTTCATGGTTTCAGGTAACCCTGAGGAATCTCTTGGATGTCTCCAGAATGCTTATGGATTATTCTGGGATTTTCAAAATAAAGACATCAAGCTGACTAAAGAAGAGGATGTAGCCCTGTGGTAGAAGCTGAGGAACACATCTGAGAAGTTCTCCTAGATGACTATAGGGGATATCCATGCCACCCTCCTCCTGGCTGGGCTGGTCTTCATCTGAAGATATATTTAATGCTCTCCTATCTGAAAATTTGTGACTATTTATTAAGCAGACAACAATTTCATTGGTCTTTACTTTTATCATGTTTGTTTCAAAATGGAGATGAGCAATTGATAATTTTATCTAATGAAGTAACTGCATACATATTATTAATTTATTACCTATTCAAGATTAAGGAAAGTATTCAGAAGCTGTTAAATGATAAGTGTGAGTAAATGATGGTATAAGATGCAAGCCAACTGAGCATCCACCTGTACAGCAGAGAACTCTACCTTTTCAGAAGCCAAGAAATTATACTGATTTGTTTTAGAATAAAAATGATGAATGCAGCTGAGCTTGGTGGCTCAGCCTGTAATCCTGCACTTTGGGAGGCTGAGGTGAGTGGATTGCCTCAGCTCGCGGGTTCAAGACCCGCCTGGGCAACTTGGCAAGACCTCATCTCTACAATAAATAAAAAAATCAGCCGGACATGGTAGCGCATGCCTGTAATTCCAGCTATTTGGAAGGCTGAGGCAGAAGGATTGCCGGAGCCCAGCAGGTCGAGGCTGCTCCTGGCCACTGCACTCCAGTCTGGGAGACAGAGTGAGACTCCAACTCAATAAAAAAATGATGAATGCAATTATGCCTGGATTATATTTGTTCCTAAATAAATAGAGCGGAAAAACATAACATTGGTGTGCACATATCATGGGGGAAGGAGCAATGGGGCAGAAGCAACCAGAGACACAGCACCATGACATGTCCTCTGTAGGATTTATGGAACTTCAACAGCAGTATAGAGGGATCTCAAGGGCAGAAAAATGATACATACAGCATAATTCCATTATGTTATAAACTGGATACCAAACAGCAGAAAAACTGTGAGGAAAAGGGGTTGTCTCGGAGGATGCTGTAAGGAGAGATGGAGGGAAGATTCCAAAGGGGCAAGAGGAGGCTTTTAGGGTGAGAATTGGAGTCACTGACTAGATTGTGGTGATTTCTCAATAAAGTATAAATATATCAAAATATATACAATTGGATACTTTATGTCAGTTATTCCTCACTAAGAACTACTATTTTTAAAATGCAGCAACAAATAAAACAGGAGTAAATATCGAGGACGCATGAGAGGAAGACATCACGCTGGAAACTTCAGTTAAGTATCTCCCAGAATGAGTTGTGTCACACAAGCCTATTGTGACCCTCAGTGGAGATCCATGGATTCAACCTCATGTTTTCTGTATGCAGTCGGTGAAGTATTCAGTTTTGTAGAATGATGGAGATAGTGGATTTCAGAGTCAGGCAGGAATCATGGAAATAATGACCCATACTGTCTCTCAAATAAACACACTTCAGTTTCCACAGATTCCGTTTTACATTGAGTTCAGATTAATTTCAGCCTACATTTATAATATTTCTAAAATAAATGTATTATCTATTTGTTAAAATTTAAAACTATAAATTATAAAAACAATAAAAATAGTAATACAGAAGAATAGTATGCACCACATATATAACAAATATACACAAAACATGTTCATATATTTATATATATACATATGCAAATATGTGTATATATACATACATAAAAACTATAATTTGTTTATAGACTCATATATTTAGATTGTCAACCTAAGAAGCAGAGAGAAGCTCTTTAAATTGATGTTATCAGCCATTGCAGTAAGAAAACCAAACACTACATATTCTCACTCATTTGTGGGAGTTGAATCCTCACCAAGATGGCAGTAATAGACACTGGGGACACTAATAATGGGGGAGTGGGAGGGACTAGGTTTCATAAAATACCTGTTGGCTACAATGTTCACTGTCTGGGGCATGGGTCATTTATGATCCAACTCCCACCACTACACAGTATGTCCATATAATTAACATGCACGTGTACCCCCGGAATCGAAAACAAAAATAGGACAAAAATTTTGAAAAATTAGTTGGGCTTGGTGGCACATGCCTGCAATCCCAGCTACTTAGAAGGCTGCAGCAGTAGCATCCCTGAGCCCAGGATATCCAGGTTCTTGTGAGATCTGATCTTGCTACTACATTCCCAACTGGTAAGATTCAAGCTCACACAAAAATAAGCAAATGAACAAACAAAAAAGAATAAAAATGCAGTAGTTAACTATGCAAGTGCTTAGAGATGTAAAGGAAGACAAAAGTTTTTGAAGAAAAAATTTGGAGGGTAATATAATTCTTTTGAAATTAGGAGGATTGCATGATTGTTCGGTATCAAGAATCAATAACGAAGAGGGTGCCAGGGAAGTTGCTGGGCAAATGCTCTCACAAAAGTATAGAAGTTTTTTTTATGTGAATGTGAAAGTTTTTGAAATAAAAACATAGTCACCAATGTGTAGAAAACCCTGTCAAACAAAGCCAGAGAAGAACCTGAAGAGGCTGCTAATACAATAGACTACTGAAAACATAAATTTGCATAAAGGTCATCACAACCTCAAGAAACAACAACAAAAATACTTCTAAAAGGACATCTGTCTAACAGATTTTTGTTTCAATTTGGACTGGTATTACACTTGATACTGATCTTTATAGCTAAGGATTATTATTTCAAAGCAATTATGCTAACTTTCTTTTATTGATAAACCTTTGATTTTTTAATATTTTATATTATATTTTAAAATTATGGGGTACAATTCAGGGTTAGGTATACAAATATTAATTATGGAGGAACCTTTGTTGATGAGGTGTGTCCCCTTAACCCAGGCAGATTCCCACTACTGCCAATCTCACCTCCCCACCCCCCCCACATCCCCACAGTTTCCCACTATTGTCAATTCTTTTCTTATAGTATTATGACAATTGTTCAAGGTCCATTTATGAGTGAGAACATGTGATACTCAGTTCTTTGTTTCTGTGAAAGATCACCCAGTATTATAGACTCTAAGTTCACCCAGGGTGCTGTGAAGCTCATGATTTTGTTCTTCTTCATGGCTGCATAATATCCCATTGTGTATATGTACATTTTTTTAAATCCACTCCTCTTTTTATGGGCAGTACGGTTGGTTCCATGTTCTTGCTATTATGAACAATGTTGCAATAAACATACGTGTGCAGTTTTCTTTTTATAGAGTGACTTGAGTTCTTTCAAGGATTGCAGGGTCATATGGAAGGTCGATTTTTAGAACTTTTAGGAATCGCCACACTGTTTTCCACAGAGACTGTACTAGCTTGCACTCCCACCAACTGTGTAGACGTGTTCCTTTTTTGCCACAACCTCTCCAACATCTGTTATTTTTTGTTATTGATGATGGCCATTCTGAATGGAGTTAGGTGGTATCTCAGTGTAGTTTTAATTTGCATTTCTTTGATGACTAATGAGGCTGAACTTTTTTTCATGTATCTGTTGGCTGCTTGTATGTCTTCTTTTGATAATTATCTATTCATAACTTTTGCCCACTTTGTAATGGGGCTGTTTGCTTTTTTTTTTTTCTTCAGCACATTAGAGTTCCTTGTAGATCCTAAATGTTAGGCCTTTGTTAGACATCGAGTGGGAAAATATTTTTTCCCAGTCTGTGGGCTGCCTCCCTGTTCTCTTGATAGTTTCGTTTGCTTTGTAGTAGCTCGTCAGTTTAATGAGGTCCAATTTGTCTATCTTATTTATCATGGTATGGTCACTTAGGGTTTTGATCAGGAATTGGTTACCAGTTCCAATTTCCATAAGGGTGTCTACTGCATTTTCTAAGATTCTTATAGTTTGAGGTTTTATGTTTAGGTCTTTGATCCATTTAGAGTTATTTTTTTGTATGGTGATAGGTAGGGATTCTGTTTCAATCTTCTGCATGTGATCAGCCAGTTTTCCCAGCACCATTTACTGATTAGGTTCTTGTCTCCCCAGTGGTTGTTGTTGGAGGCTTTGTCAAAGAGGAGTTGGTTGAGAAAATGAAGCTTTGCTTCCAGAGTCTCTATCCTCTTCCATTGGTCTATATGGCTGTTCTTGTACCAATACCACACTGTTTTGATGACTGTAGCCTATAGTAAAGTTTGATGTCTGGAAGTGTGATACCTCCTGCTTTGATTTTTGTTTGTTTGTTTGTTTTTTGCTAAGGATTGTTTTGGCTATTCATGGTCGTTAATGTTTTCATGTGAATTTCTGTATTTTCATTTCTAGGTGTCTGAGAAGAATGATGTTGGTAATTTGATGGGTATTGCATTGAATCTGTAGATTGCTTTTGGTAGGATGGACATTTTAAAAATGTTGATTCTTCCTATCCATGAGTATGAAATATCTTTTCATTTGTTTGTCTCTTCTTGGATTTCCTTGAGCAGTGTTTTGTAATATTAATTGTAAAGGTTTTTCACTTTTCTGGTTAAGAAGATGCCGAGGTATTTTATTTATGGCTATTGTAAATGGGATTATACTTTTAATTTGGGTCTCTGCCTGCTTGTTGTTGGAGTATAGAAATGCGACTGTCTTTTGCACATTTATTTTGTACACTGAGACTTTGCCAAAGTCCTTTATCAGTGCAAGCAGGTTTTTTTGACAGTCTCTTGGATTTTCAAGGTATAGGAGCATATCATCAACATGCTCCTATATGTATACTCCTGATTTCCTTCTTTTGTCTAATTGCTCTAGCTAAGAATTTCAACACAATGTTGAAGAAGAGATTTGAGAGCGGGCGGCCTTGTCTTTTTTCAGTTTTCAGGGGAAATGTTTCCAGTTTCTGTCCATTTAGGAATATGTTAACTGTGGGCTAATTGTAGATGGCACTTACAATTTTGAGGTATGTTCCTTCTATACCTAGGTGCTTGAGGGTTTTTTTTTAATCAAGAAGGGATGCTGGATTTTATCAAAAGGCTTTTCTTCATCTAATGAGATAATGATGTGGTTCTTGTTTCTACATCTGTTGATGTCTTTAATTACCTTCATGGTCTATCGAATGTTGACCCAGCCCTGCATCCTGGGGATGAAGCCTACTTAGTCATGATGGGTGATTTTTGAGTGTGTTTTTGGATTCAGTATGCTAGAATCCTGTTGAGGATTTTTGCATTTATGTTCATAAGGGATATTGACCTGTAGTTCTCTTTTTTTGTTGTTGGATCTTTACCCAGTTTGGGAATCAGTGTGATAATAGCTTTCTAAATGATTTGGGGAGAATTCCATCTTTCTCAATTGCCTCGAACACTTTCAATAGAATAGGTATCAGCTCCTCCTTGTACATTTTATAGAATTCTGCTGGAAAGTCATCCTGTCCAGGGCTTTTATTCTGTAGGTAATTTTTGTATGACAGAGTCAATTTCCTGGGTCATTATTACTCTATTGAGTGTCTCAATGTCTTCTTGTTTCAACCTGAGGAATTTGTGTGATGTCAGAAAGTCCTTCATTTCATCTAGGTTATCAAGTTTGTTTCCATATAGGTGTACATAGTAATCTCTGATAACCTTTTGTATTTCTTCAGGGTCAGTTGTGATTTGATCTTTGGTATTTCTGATTGCATTTATTTGAGTTTTTTCTCTCTTTTTTTTTTTTTGGTCATTCTGGCTAGGGATCCATCAATCTTGTCAATTCTTTCAAAGAATCAGCTTTTTTTGTTGATGCTGTCTATGATATTTTTGTCTTCTATGTCCTGTATTTAGGCTCTTATTTTGGTAATTTGGATTCTTTTGCTAAAGTTAGGGTTTTGGTGGTCTTCTATTTCTAGCTCTCTTAGGTGATTTGTTAGGCTTTCAACTTGTGATCTTTCCATTTTCTTGATGTGTGCTCACAGAGTTATAAATTCCCCTCTGAGAATTACTTTCATGGCATCCCAGCGGTTTTGGTAGGATATTTCTTCATTTTCATTTAGTTCCAGGAATCTTTTAATTTCTGCTTTGATTTCAGTGTGGACCCAGTAGTTGTTCAGCATCATGCTGTTTAGTCTATGTCTTTTTAGGCTTTGGGGAAATTTTGTTGGTGTTGATATTTATTTTGATTCTACTGTGGTCTGAGAATATGTATGCAATATTTACACCTTATAGAATTTGTTTTTGCTTGATTTATGCCCAAGGATGTGAGGAATCTTAAAGTACATTCCATGTGGTGATGAGTAGAATGTATGTTTTGTAGTTTCTGGTTGGAATAATCTGTCGGTATCTGTTAAGTACATTTGGTTAAGTGTCAAATTTAGGTTCTGGATAACCTTGTTGATTTTTTGCCTTGATGATCTATCTAGGGCTGTTAGTTAGATTTTGAAGTTCCCTGCTATAATAGAGTTTGAGACAATATCTTTTTTTTAGTTTACTTAGTAGTTGCCTTATAAATACTGGTACTTCTGTGTTTGGTGCATAGATGATTACGATGGATATTTCTTGTTGAATGATCAAACTTTTTATCATTATGTAGTGTCCTTTTGTATCTTTTTAAAGTTCTGATAGCTTAAAAGTTGTTTTGTCTGATATTAAATTCGCAACTCCTCTCCTGCCTTCCTTTGTGAACTATTTGACTGGAAACTCATTTTCCATCCTTTAACTTTGAGTCTGTGCGTATCCCTTTTAGTGAGATGAGTCTTCTGGATGCAGCAACTCATTGGGTCATGGTTTGAGAATGGACAATTAATTGGCAAGATAAATGTGAGAGAGGTTTGGGGAAAAAATCTACACAGCTGATGATTGATTGCATTTCTGGCTAAGGTAGTGTCTATACAAATATGAAGCTCTCATTTGTGGACCAGCTGGGTGTTACTGCAGCTTTCCTGTGAGATATTCCATCAAATCTGTGCGGGGTTGGTGATGATAGATTATCTTCCCATTTTGGAAAACGTGATTACAGGTAATGATGAGGATGGTAATAGGAAAGGAAGCTCTGCAATTCACAAGTAGAAACCTATGGAGTCACTACGTGTGAAAGGACTAAAGGATTAAGATGGAGCCATTGGAGCCTCCATTACTCATGGAGAGAGAGAAAGACATTATCATTTCTTTTAAGTATCAGTGATCATTCTTTCAACAACTCGTTAAGCCTGAACTGAGGATTACTGTATTTAAACATTCATACATTAAATAGTAAAGAGAAAAACTCCTTAAAAAAGAATTTGGGTATGACATCTTAACCTTTTTCCACATTGAATTAAACACAAGTGTGGTTTCTGGGATCTCCAAGTATAATTCTTTTCAAAAAAGAGTATTCTTTCCAGCAGATTTAACACTGCCACAAAATTAAAATAAACCGATTTTATTCATCTCACGTTCTGAGGCTCTGGTATATTTAAATTTGAAGTTAAATGGAAAGCAATCTAATACAAACCGAGATCTTACATTTAAAACCTTTCTGCTTTTACTTTACCAGAAACATGTAACTTTTCATTTGAAGGGGAATACCAGAATTCTGGAATCCATGAGGTTCCTTTGCATGATTTTAAGACTGAAAAGTTTTTTAAAAACCAAGACAAAACCAAACTAGAAAAAAACCTGTATTATTTTGCAGATCTACAAGGCTATTTGCATGTTTAACTCAGTAGTATATTTTCAGTTTAAAGGTAGAGTATTCAAAAGACTCATTGTCTAGTGTTCACAAAGGAGTACTGGTTCCTGGGGGTGGAAAAAGTAAATGATCTTTCATGATATACTTTATATATATTATATGCATAATATAAGACATTTAAAATTTGTATGGCATATGTCTTCATGTTAAGTGTTGTCATCTGGATAAATTTCATTTTCTGTTTCATATATTTTTTCTTACTAGTGAACATTGGTTTGAAAGGTTAGTATTTGGAGTATTCATATGATTTTTTTGTTTTTATTCTTAACATTTTACAGACTCTAGGAGCATTGTGTGCCAAAATGTGGGAAAATTATAGTGTGACATCATTTTAAACATGAATCTTTGATTTTATATAATTTGATTACCATGAAGTTCTTAGCCCTAGTAAATGTGACAAGTTTGAAAACTGTGAGACTGGGTTTTTTAAATCCTACTTCTTCATCTGTTTCTATCACTGTGATTAGCACCACTTTCATACACATGACAGTAATAATCAACCTCATCTTCAGGCTGGAGTCCAGAAATGAGCAAAAATGCTGTGTTACTTGAGGCATCTTTGGATCCAGAGACTCCACTGGGGACCCCAGTCCCAACTGTTTGTCTGAATATGAGTAGTAGTACAGGAAGAACCGGGGAAAACTTCCTGGCTTCTGCTGGTACCAGTACATGTTTTTATTACCAACACTGAGGTCACTGCTCAGAGAGCAGGGGAGTCTGGCTGTTGTTTCTGGAGATGCAGAGAGGAAGGGTGACTGAGTCAGCACAGGCTGGGAGAGGGAACCTGCAAACACAGAAACATTCAGTGAAAAGCAAAGCCAGGGTGTAGCTGCTGAGAGATCTGAGCACAAAAAGACTGATCAGACAGGAGAACCACCTCAGACTCTGAGCTCTGTTCCTACCTGTGCAGTGAGAGAGGAGCAAGAGGAGGAAAGGAGTAAGAGGCATGGTGAACACAGGCTGTTCTGAGGTCACTGATCTGATGTTGAGCTGCTCTGGTTCTCTCTTATCTCAGCCCTACTGGCCTTAAGGAGAAGAGGCTGATCATGCAAATGTGTCCCACCTACTCTCTCTTTCCCAGGGAACAAGGCCCTTGGACAGAGAGGCTGGTGTTAGGCACTAGCTTACCCATGGGTGGGGCCTAGGGGGAAGCACCTGCTGGGACCACAAACAAGCCCACATGCAGGAAACCCTGCCAGGCCCTGACCAGGTAAAACTAAGGAGTCCCCAGAGGAAGCAAAGGGTCAGCCTCTGAGCCTCTGTCAGTTGGAGGCTACCCAGCTGTGAGCACCTGGCCTGAGAAATTCTCAGAAAAAGTCTTCGCCTGACCCCTGCTGGTCTTCAAGTGAAATGCTCCTTTAACATAGGTCCAGAATGTCCTCTTCTTTTCTTGACTCCTGTGTTTCCAACCTGTGTGAAGAATCCCTACAGGAAGCAATGGGGCTGAGGTCCTGGGGTAGCCAAACCTGATACAGTTTCTTCTCCAGGGCCAGCAGGGACAGCCCACATAGAATCCTGGACCAGGAGAACTATGATCTGCCCTGGAGCTGAGGAAAGAATATCTGGGCAAAGCTCAGTGTGGATTTCTCCATGGGGAGGGCTCAGAGAAGGGGGCATTTGCTTAGAATGAAGAGAGTGAATAGGAGCTCACCAAGGGGAAAACAGACTTTCATAGAGGAGAAAATCAATCTTGGAGGCTGCTCAGACTCTTCCAGAGCAATGCATGGAGAAAATACTGGGGACACCGAGATGGGACTGAAGGTGTGGAGATGATTGTGGGGCTGGGTATCCAGTAGGGATGAGGCACAGACCCTTGAGGTGACTGTCCTTCATCTGATGAGGAGATGCTTAACCATGGTTATGCTTGTCATCAGTTCTAGTAGAGACTCAGCTCTGGAGATGTTCCAGGACAAGTTCTAGAACATGGGACAGGAGGCCTGGTAGGCGGCATTCATTGGGGGCTGGAGGAAGATGACAGTGGAGAAAATGGGAAAGGAGTGGAATGGCACATGCCTCTGAGAGGTGAGACAAGAGAATGACAGGACTGAACACCAGACTGTGGAAAAGGGAATGGTTTAGAGTGTTTGGTGGGTGAAGGGTGACACTGAGACCTGATGTCATTGCAGACATTGGTATGGCAAAGTAGGAGAGCAAGACTGGGGGCAGTGATAAGTTTGGTTGTTCATTTGTCACACTGTGGTCTTTGTATGACAGCCTGGAAACAGGTAAGCAAAATTCAGAGATAATCAGGGCCAAAGGGATTCATTTACTCTTCCATATGAATAATGTAGATGTGAAAATAATCACCTGGCAGGAAAGTTAGAATTATTCACTCACTCATTCATTCATTTGTTGTTTAGACAAATATTTAAGGAAAGCCTGGCATGTATAAGTTACTGGGCATTTTCAAAAGAGGGAGCCTATCACTAAGTCAAGAAGATAAAGGACATAGAAGGAGAATGAAGATGGCCTCAAAGGATACCCCAGGAAGGAAGTTTCTATTGTGTCTACCATAGGAATCAACTGCAAAGAGTCAGGTCTTTTGCAGACTCTTCCCTCCCCAGTATGCAGCTTGGGATAGAGGGAAGTGTCTCAGTGACAGCAGGGCCTGAAGGTGACAAAGGCTCCAAAAACTGGAGACACCTCAGCTTTGGCTTCACATGGGGTCCAGGTGGAGAAACAGGCAGAGGGGAGGAGGGCACAGCCCCTGTACTGAGGGGGGATGCAGAAGACAAAGCAGGTGGTGATGGAGGCCTTGCAAGTGCTGCACTCAGGTATCCTTTCTGCAGGGAGGGGCACATGTGACAGCTAGAATAAAGTAGTGTCTAGGAAGAATTGAGCACCTGTACAAAATGTTTCAGGGTGTCCAACTTAGTCCTACCAAGTGACTGACTTGTCTGACTGGTACTCACAGAATTCTTAGATTTCTGTAAGTTGTAAAAACTGTTTTTCTCTCAACTCATTTTTGCTCTATTGCCTCCCTGTGTATATTCATGCTTTAAATATAGATTTTTGGTTTTAACAAATATGTTAGGAAATGCCATACATATTTTTGGATCTTTTTTCCTGCATAGTTTCCTCCTTTCCACACCTTTATCCTCTAAATTCCCGGTACCTGGCCTTGTGAAGTCCAGTCTCTGTTCCCTTGAGGCAGGGAGATGCTGTGCTTTGCCGCAAGGTCCTCTCTGGCTGTGCTTTTGAATGCACATACTGAGGAAAATAGGAGATGGTTCCAGGGCTATTTCAGTGCTCTAACTTCTTTCAGAGATACCAGTCCCAGTCCTGCACTGCTTTCTGTCTAAGATTTGAAAGTCATTTTCATTAGCAATTCTCCATTTTTCAAGCTGTCCATAATGTGTGGCTACAATTTCTCCCTTTTATTACCTCAGGGCTAGAACTGTTTGTATCTCAAATTTACACAAATGGACTTCAGAAATATTATTTTGAATGTTACTTTTTTTAAATAAAGAAGAAAATTTTCTATAATGACCCATGCTTCTCTTTTTAGACATTGAGTGTATTGTGCCTGGTTGTTATTGGTCCCTGAAATCTATTCTAAGCTCTTAGCATGTCTAAGTCTGTTTGTGAACTCTTTAGAAAACTTTCTTGTATTTGTCCCAGCAAGAGCCTCAAACTGTTTATTTCTTCTTTAAGCTTTGTCTCAAAATCTGACAATGTATGGTTCACTTCATTTGCCAAATATTTGAGTCTATTCCAGAATTTTCGTTTTTACATTTAATTATTTTCTCAAAAATCAAGTTTCCTGGACATTCTGACTGGCATTTATTAAAATATATTCAATACATTAATATATTTTAAAAGCATACTTTTTATTTATCTTCCTATACTAAGGCATTCTATCCATTAATGAAGTTTACCTCCACATTTACTTAAGTCTCATTTTATTCCATTACATTTTAGTTTTGTTTACAGAATATTTTTGAGTATTGCTTGCCAGGTGGTCGATTCTGTGTAGTTTGTAATGGTGGCCCTATAGGTGCAGAGAGAGAAATTATTGCAGTGAAGTCTCATCCAAGTTCTGGTTTCCACTGGAGCATCCTCTGCTGAGACATGAGACACCACATTCTGGGCATGGCTTTTGTCTCCTGTGGTAACTGAGTGAGCAACATGCTGAGGAGGAGGTTGTAAAACAGGCCTAAAGCCCACTGTAGCCCCGAGGCTGCCATGCCTGGCACAGGCAGAGTCAACAAGATGCTCTATCATCTGAGCCCTTTGTAGGTGAATTGGCCTCATTCTGCACAGTTTATTGTCTCTGAGAGAAGTTCTGTACTTTACCAAAATTTTTCTGCTACATAGAAGTAAGAAGGCTGAGTGTTGGGATTCAGCAGCAACTCAGTCTAAAGTGTCTTGAAGTCAGTGCCTCAAGAAGGGACCTCAGACCCTGGTCTTCTCATGTGTGATTAGAAACAGTATGACATATGAAATGATTCCCAAAAACATTGGTTATTATGGAAATTCAGTGAAATCCACAGTGAAATATGACTTCAACCCACCAGGGCAGCTGTAACTAAATGACAAATAATAATGAGTGGTATTGAGAATGTGGGAAATTTGGATGCTCATGTATTGCACATGGGTATATGAACTTGGTGGCCACTGTAGAAATCAGTCAGGCATCTTAAATAAAGTCACTGTATCACCCAGAATTTCCACTCCTAGCTACTACCCAAGATAAATGAAAACTTGTGACCACAAAGAACTGGAAACTTTCACACCAACTTTTCATGCAATATTACCCATAAAATCGAAAGGTTTATGCAACTTAAATTCCCAAAAAGTGCTGAGCATAGAAACATCATAGCAGAGTCATACTATGGACTATTATTTGGTAATAAAAAAAATCATCTTCACATATGTCATGCCTAAAAAGTAGGCTAATAGTAAATATTTTAAACTCTTAAATATGAAGAAAACAAAATTGGATTTGCAACCCAAAGTGATAAAAGTAATACTGAGTTTTAGACTAATAATTGTTTTTAGGTGGGATGATGAAAATATTCTAAATTCGGATTTTGACGATGGTTGCAAAACACTGTAATTTTAAGAAAAGAGAATGGTACATCTTAAATGGGTTTACAAACTTAGTTTTAATAAAGATATTATTTAATTTAATTTATTTCTTTATTTTGAAAGCAGAATGTATTGAGAGGACAGAAAAGTTCCCATAGTTTGAGAGGACCTGAGGGGATTGCCGCTAAATATATATTTTTACAAATTTGAAAAAGCAAGATTACAGACCTTGAAAGGCCACTGACCCTTTAAAGAGAATGTGTGCTTTGAGAGTCAGCACCTCAGCTGTGGGTGCTATAGAGTTAGCCACAGTCACCCTCTTGACTAATGTTTGTCACATGTCACCATGAGAGTGATCACTGAGAAGCAGAGGAGGGTTGTTATTGCATTCCCTATGTGTCTGGAGCACTGTATAAGCATTCCAGGAATAATCCGATGCTGAACAGTAATAAACAGCTTTGTCCTCAGACTGGAGGGCTGAGATGGTCAAGAAGACCGTTTTCCTAGACTGGGAGCCAGAGAACTTCTGAGCATCATAGTTTTGGGGACTGCACCAGGGGCTGTTGGTACAATCCTGCACCAAATGTTCTAACATTGTTAGTGTTTCTAGTGCAGGAGAGAATGAACTTCTGTCCCACAGACACTGGCACCAAGGCTTTCTGATTCAGCCCAGAATGCATCCAGGACTATGGAAAAGAGAAAAGGGAGGTATGAATAGGCGAGACTAGGATCATTGCCCACATTATGCTCTCAGTCTAAAAGGGAAAATTCACTCCAGGTGTCCTCCATAATCATAATCATGTCTGCCTCCCAAAGCCATTATGTGAGCAGAGCACCAGGAGGGTGAGGAGGAGTAGGGAACCAGCGATGGTGAAGCTTCCTATGAGCTCTGATTTCTGAGGATTCAAAGCTATATCCGGGATTTCCCCAATCACTTGTACCTATTGTCCCCACAGAAGGGTATCGAAGGGACTTTTGTGCAAACTAGTCCTCTTCCCCAATGGCCTGTCTCACACTGAGCTCTGAGTCCTCCCTTCTTAAAGCTGAGCAAAACCTGTCCTGAGTCTTCCCAAGGCAAAGATGTAACATGTTTGCCCCAGGGATTGCTGAGCAATAGGCACTCAACTGGGGCAGGAGGCCTGTTTCCAGCTGGGCAGGCCCACAGTGTCCTCTACTGCCCGAAGTCCAGAGACAAGAGACCTCCTCACAGACAAGAAAGCTCCCCTATAGCCTGTCACTTTTTACTTTGGGCAAATCTAATTTCAGTCATGCAGCCTCCCCATCAGTTGATCACTGTGATCATTTCTTCCACCATAAGTCTATTCTGGAGTCGGCACACAGGATCAGCAAAAGACAGTGACAGGCCAACTGAGACCTATTAATTGGACAGACCTAGAATCCTGGCTTTCTTGTCCCATATGTCCACATTTTACCATGAGAGTTGGGGTGCTTCTCCCTTGAATCTCCTCCGCCCCCCTCATTTATTATTGATCAGGAAATAACGAGGGGTTAAAGGGGAGACCTTAAATAGGTAGGGGCATCTAGCTCACCTTGTGGGTGCTATTCTTAGGAATAGGAAGGACCACCAGCCATACCTCCCAGGAAAACTCCAGGTGTCATTATCCTGAGATAGACCCAAAGAACTGGTTGTGTCTAAATGCTGAGGATACTTAAATAGAATTGGAGGAATTGATGGTGAACACACATTTGAATTGAAGGAAAAAAGAAAGGATTCCAGGATCCCAGACTTCCCCATCCCTGCTGTGTAACTCATCATTATCTTTTCATTTGTGTACAAACATTCTCCTCTCTCACCTTCAGTTACCCTGGAGAGATTATTCCCTCCTAGCAAATATTGTTGGCAGACAGTTTGGGGAGATGACCAGACTAAAACAGTTTTATTAACAAGGTCTTACTTTGGAGACTTAGTGGATGAATTCATGAATCTGAGAAGCACCTCGGATCATCAAAGGGAGTTGGCCTGCATTAACATAAAAACACCATGCTGCTGTCATGGGGAAACAGTAATCAGATAACATCCCACAAATGTCCAGGGAGGTCATGTTTACAGAACTCAAAGCTCAGGATGGGTCTCATTCCCCTGAGGATCTCACACTTTCTACCATGATAATTTGTTTGTTTTTTTCTCACTGAGGGATGCTGACTGGAGACTTCAGTGTAATAATGATCAACACTAATTCTTCCAGTGCAAAACAGAGTGACCATCTGACCAAGAACCCTAGACAGTGAGAGTCACTGTCTGGATTTTAGAAATGGTGTTGGCAGAAAAGGAAATAATAATGCTGAAGTCACGATTCACCCAATACCAGGTTACCGGTAGGGAAAGTTTTGTCATATGTCCCCCCATGACCACTTCCTCCTGCCCAGCACCAGCTCCGTGATCCTGTGACACCAGATAAGAAAATAATGAAACCCAGGTATATGTGCTACAGAACTCTTTCTCCCAGTGTCTTATATCAGGGATTTTGCTGCAACATTTGGTCATTATAGTTTCCTGGAGAAAAGTTATTTTAGCAGAAAAATATTCTTTCTCTCTCATTGTCTTCAACTCCTCTCTGCACCTGTAACTAGGCAAAGACACCCTGAGGAAGGACAGAAGATAACTACACCTAAATGCAATGGATGCAACTACACCCAAGGAATATTGGTGACCAGTCTCCTCTATATGCCTGTGGTAATTAGAACTGACTTATCTCCAGGTCACTTATGACAATCTTATTTGTTATAAAATCAAGATTCACTCATCATTGCTTTCTTTCTTTTTTTTTAAATAATCAATATTTTTTTATTATGATGTTGTGGGGTACAGTTAAGGGTTAGGTATACAAATACATTTCATTCAGGCACCCTATTGATTAGAGGTGCTTCCTCATCCCCAGGTAGATATTTGCCCGTTAAACCCATCTCCTCCCCCATAGTTTCCCACTACTGACAGTCATTTTCTTATAGTATTAGATTGGATGTTCAAGGTCCATTATATGAGTGAAAACATGTGATACTCGGACCTTTGTTTTTGTGAGAGGTCACTCAGAATTATAGACTCTAGTTCCATCCAGGTTGCTGCAAAATTCATGATTTTGTTCTTTTTTATGGCTGCATAGTATTCCATCGTGTATATGTACCACATTTTTTTAAA
>NW_007249831.1:4522-11983 GCF_000164805.1 Carlito syrichta | reverse complement strand
CCATGCCCAAAGGTTAACTCCAAATGGATCAGAGACCTAAATGTAAAACCTCAAACTATAAGAACCTTAGAAAACGAAGGACATACCCTCATGGAAATCAGAACTGGCCTCCAATTCCTGAACAAAACCCAAAACCCACAGGTCATAAGAGAGAGGATAGACAAGTGGGACCTTATTAAACTGACAAGCTTCTGCAAAGTCAAAGAAACCATCAAGAGAGCAGGGAGACAGCCTACAGACTGGGAAAAAACATTGCTTTCTATTAATAATGTTTTATCAGTACTTGGGGTCGTCAATGTTACACTAGTACATGTTTATTTTGAAACGTCATATAACACGAATGTATTGGTCTAGGCAACCATGAGACACCAGTAAGATGTTCATGGTCCCATAGACATACCCTATAAGTGATGAATCAGTGTGCCCAGTGCCCTGGGGGAACTTGCACTGTTTCCAGCTGGACCAACCCATCTCTATCCTTTCAAAACCAGTCCTACAGCACCCCTGGTGACCTCAGGGCCACATAACAAAGGATGTCTCTGAGAAGTGCTGTCAGGACCTCTGGTTGCACACATCTTTTTCCAGTGTAACCACATAGGGAGGGTTGGCAACCAGTGTTCCCCACATGCCTTTGGGGATCAGGGTTAACTTCCACCAGACCATTTGTGACAACATCATTTATAATAAAAATAAAGGTACAGTTATCATTACTTCTGTTAATAATGTTTTAGCAGTACTTGATGTCATCGATGTTACACAAGTACATTTATTTTGAAACTTCGTACAACACAAATATACTTACGATTTTAAAAATATTTTTTATCTTCTACATGCATGAATAGCCCAAAAAGTATTCGCCCTTCTCAGAGCAAATCACTATATAAGTTTTATACATTTGGTTAGGAAGCTATGATTACAGGGTCCATTTTTCAGATGGGGGATGAAAATCCACCCAAATTCTCAACCAGACATAGATCCATCTTACATTCTTTTCTTTTCCTGACCCCAAAACATGATCACTCTTTAATTTTTGCCAGTTACTCCTTCAGGTTTATCTTAAATTATTATTATTTTCTTTTTATGTACTGTCACAATTCTGACTAAAAAGTTACTATCTTCCACTGAATTATCGCCTCTGATGCCTAACCATTCCTCCTCTCAGGTGTTGCCTCAGTTTACCTTTCAGTTCAATCTGTACCTGGGAAGCTAAAGTTTTAGATGTGAACACTTCAGTGATTCCTGTAACCTCTGCAGTCTCATGCACACTTCTCAGGATGTGTTTTCTTAATTATCTGTTCACAGTCTATTCAACTCCTCTGACGCTGGAGCTCAAGGAGGTGATGGGAACTGGTGGAAGGTATTAGAGGTTATAATAAACAATCTCATGTTAACATCAGCAATCTCATGTTAATATAATTTTACTTTATTTTACAACAAGAAAACGTGGAGTAATTTTTATAGACCTCATATGCACCCAGTAGATTCCTTCATATTACTGAGTTGGCAAAATATTTTGCCTTTGTGCAAAAAGTCATCTTCAGATTATTTTTGAAGCAGTTATCTTTATCTCCCTTTCCTGATGTCATCCCTCTCACCTTAATTATGATAGACTGTAAAGATAATCCTTATCATTTTTGCATTTATGAATTTATCTTTTGTGTAAATCTCATAAATATCATCAAGTAATATCTGGAAATTTGTGTTTGCTTTATTTATCTGAGTATATTTTTCCAGGTCCATTTATCAGTAGTTCAAACATTTATATGGGAGAAAAATTTTACCTTAAATGAAAATAGATCTGTCATATTTTCTTGCTTATTTTATGAAGATATGAAACATTATGTGCAGTTCTAGTCCTGTATGAACATTATTTTACAGACTGTGGTTGGGGCTTAACAGCATTAGGTCACTAAGTCTCTGACCTCAAGTTGCTTAGAATATTATTCAACCATCAAAAATATCTATGTTTGTGTTCTGTCAAACAGACAAGAACCAGAAACATAAAGACTAAAATTCTAACCTTTTTCCAACTATATGTCAAAAGCAGAATTCAAAGACATGTGCTTTCTAGTGACCGAGGACATGTTCCTTAATTAGTGATCTCCAACAGAGCTGTCACTTCTCTGCACTGTCAACTGACCTGATTTTTTTTTTGTAAAGATTTGGGGTATAAGTCAGGATTGGGTACATAAGTGACTTTATACAGATGAAGTTTGGACCACCTATTGAACCTCATGTAGCCTGGATTTGAATCAGGCATCCTTATTGATGTTATGTGCCCCTCATCCCCTGGCAGTGTTCTGCTACTGCCAATCATTTTCTTATAGTATTATACTAGATGTTCAGAGACCACTTATGAGTGAGGATATGTGGTATTTATTTCTTTGTTTCTGTGATAGATCACTGAGTGTGATAGACTATAAATCCATCCAAGTTGCTGTGAAGTCCGTAATTTGTCCTTCTTTATGTCTGCATATTATTTCATCACGTATATGTGTTACAATTTTATCCAGTCCACTTTCAATGGTCAGCACAGTTGGTTCCATGTCTTTCCTATTGTGAATAGCATTACAATAAACATCTGTGCACAGGTATCTTTTTTTTTTTTTTTTTTTTTGCAGAATGATTTTAGTTCCTCTGGGTATATGCCCAGAAGGGGGTTTACTGGGGTTATATGGAAGATAAATTTCTAACTTTTTTAGAAATTCCACACAGTTTTCTATAGAGATTGAGCTAGTTTGCACTCCCACAAACAGTGTAGAAGTGCTCCCTTTTCTCTACATTCTCGCCAGCCCTAGTCTTTTTATCCTCGCTTCTATCAGCCACTGAATATGGGCTACCCAGAGTAGTGAAAACCTTGAGTGAGACCAATGTGTGCAGATGAGATTAACTCTTTTGGTGCCGACAGTGTGAGGTGATCCACTGACAGCCCTCCCAACAGTACGGGCTACATGTCTCTTTCTGAAGAGGACTGGATGACTCTTATCCACACCAACCACTTGTGACAAATGGAGGAAAGTCACCAGGATACCTTGGGTAGTGTAGGGATCTGGGATCCACGTGTCCTTTATTAAGAACACTAATATGTCACCCTGGTGATTCTATGTAATTTAACATTTTAACCATTTTACAGAATTTGCTTGCAATTCAGATACATAGATGATAGATAGATGACAGATAGACTGGCAGGTAGATGATAATTAGAGATTGTGCAACCATGGCCACTATGCAGTGTAGGAGATTTTCATCACACATTTACTTTGTTTGTTTGTATTTTGTTGTTTTTGACAATTCACCTTTTTAAAATTTATTTATATTTTATTTTAAAGTTGTGGGATATAATTTAGGGTTAGGTATACAAATGTTCATTATGCAGATACCCTTGTTGATAAGGTGTGCTCCTTCCACTCCTGGCAGTTTCCCTCAACTGCCAATCCCACCCTCCTTCCCTGGCAGTTTCCCATTACTGCCAATCCCTTTCTTACAGTATTGTAATAATTGTTCAAGTCTGCTTATGGTATTCTGTTCTTCATTTCTGTGATAGATTATGATCAACTCTAAATACATCCAAGTTGCTGCAAAGTCCATATGTTTGTCCTTTGTGTATATGTACCACACTTTTTAAAATCCAGTCCAGCTTTGATAGGCAGCATGGTGGATTCCATGTTTTTGCTATTGTGAATAGAGTTGCAACATACATGCTTGTGAATGTATCATTTTTGTAGAATAATTTGCATTCTTCTGGGTATATTCCCAATATGGGGATTGCTGGGTCATATGGAAGGTCAATTTCTTGTTCTTTCAGAAATCACCATGCTGTCTACCAAGGAGGTTGCACTAGTTTGCATTCCAACCAGCAGTGTAGAAGTGTTCCTTTTTCTCTGCATTCTCATCAGCATCTGTTGCTGTTTGTTTTATTAATGAAGGCAATTCTTACTGGGGTTAGGTGGTATCTCAAAGTGATTTTGAATTGCATTTCTCTGATGATAAAGGCTGAACACTTTTTCATGTGTCTGTTGGCTGCCTGTATATCTTCTTTTGAGAAATGTCTATTCAGTCTTTTGCTCACTTTTTAAAGGTGCTGTTTATTTTGTTCTTTTAGTTGTTTGAGTTTCTTGCAGATCCTAGATGTTAGACCTTTGTCAGATATACAGTTGGCAAATACTTTTTCCCATTCTGTAGGCTGTCTCCCTGCTCTTTTGATGGTTTCTTTTGTTTTTCAGAAGCTCCTCAGTTTGATGATCTCCTACTTGTCTATCTTATTTCAAACAGTAACTATTTATCATTAATTTTTTTCTTCAAATCAAATTCCATTTTATGCATAAACCACATTTTAGTTATTGATTCATCTGTTAATAATTTAAAACTTTCTACTCCATTTTGGCTCTTGTGATGATGTTTAAATGAAATTATTATACCTGTGTCTGTTGTAGTTCCTGTTTTTACTTTTCGGCATAGACCTAGAATGGACTACTTACAATGCCACCTTACAATGCAGTAATTCTGCATTGACTTTTTGTGACACTTCCAAATGGTTTCAACAGCAGCACCACCATTTTACAATTGTACAATCAATATAAGAGGTTTCCAATTATCCTCATTCTCATGAGCACTGTTATTTATTAGTATTGTTATTATAACCACTCTTGCTGTTGTGAACTAACACCTTTTATGATTTTAAGTAATATTTCCTAATATTTAAATATATTTAGTATTTGTTTTTATTGACCATTTGAATATCTTCTTTGGGAAAGTGTATCTTCAAGTCATTTTCACTTTTAAAACTATTTCTTATTTTGCTTTTTGTTGTTGCTATTTTTGAGCTTAAAGTTATATATATTCTGGATAGTAAATTGAGATATATAATATTCAAATATTCCTTTCTTGTGTAGGTTGTCTTTTCACTCCTTGATAGAAACCTGTGATCGTGAAAGTTTTTAATTTTTATGGAATCCAATTTATTTTTTGCCTTTGTGTATTTGGTGCAATATCTAAGTTTCATTGCCAAAGTATTGAACTTTATTCTTTGTTTTCTTCTTAGAGCTTTATGATTCAAATAATTGGGCCATTGATTTATTTTACTTTGATTTGGGTATATGATGTGAAGTAGAGTTCTGGCTTTGTTACTTGCATGAGGAAATCCAACTCTCTCAGCATCATTCGAGTACTCTTGACTCAGTTGTTAAAAATACATTGGACAGAGATGTGTGAGCTTATTTATAGACTCTCAATTTTGCACTTTCTCAATTATATTCCATTGGTCAGTTCATCTGCTATATACTGGTGTTACACTAACTTTATTCTTGTACTTCTGAAATCAAAGAAAGTCTATGTTTTGTCTTTGTTCTTCTTTTTTGTTTGAATTGTATTGGCTACTGGTGACCATTTGCAATTCCATTTGGAATTATGGTGATCGTTTCACATTTTGCATAAAATAAAAAGGCTGTTGAAATTTTTATGGGAGCTACATTTAATCCATAGCTCACATAGGATAGTGCAGAAAGATTAAAATTGTTAAGTCTTCCCACTAAAGAACATGAATTTTTTCCATTTATTTGTGTTTTATTTAATTACTTTCAGTGATGTTTAATAGTTTTTAGTATACAAGTCGTTACATGGGAAAATGTTTGTCCATTATTTCTTTACAATTTAAATGACTTTTGTATCTTTTAATCATCTACTTTTTAAAGGTAGATTTACTGTTTTTAGGATTACTTTATAATTATAAAATAATAATTTAAAAGTGAAATTTTTCTGAGCCTATAATATTTGGCTTCATCTGTACAACAAACTTCCTGAGCCCACACTAACTAGATACAGACTCTGTGAAGAAGATGAAATCATTTGGGATAAGGCAGGCTGAGTTTGTCTCGGTGTGGCTCATGTATTCATCTGGATCTGTCACTGTGCTTATGGTTGCTGTGCCATGTAGCAAAGTTGTACTTGACCTTGTTCTTGTGTGGGTTTCATTATTGCAAGGGCAGCTTTGCCTTTTTGTAGGAAGTTGGAGAACTGGTCAGGGGCCCCTTGGTAGCTCATAATGATACTTCATTACATAAATACAAGAATGACTCAGAATGAACAGATTGACAACTCATTTATTAAAGAGGCTCTAAAGCAAGGGGACGTTTAATAACATTGCTGGGACTTCTGGCAAGATGGTGACAGGGCAACCCAGTCTGTGAAAACGTCTGCAAAGGAGAACTGCAGTGGGTCTCTGACTCTCGCCCCAAGGGGTTGCGGACCCCAACATTGCAGCCTGCTGTTCATATGGAGTTCAGCCGTTGCCGCCACTGGGGTGTTGCAGTGGACTGGACAGTCACTGCAGCACAAACGGAGCCACCACTGCCACTGCCGCCGCAGCTTCCCCCTGCCGCTGCCACGGCCATAGCACATCACACCACCTGGGACAGAGGTGCTCCACTTCAGTCCTTCAAGATCCTTCAGGGAAGATCTGCTGGGATCGCTGCCACATTTCTTGCGACCAAAACGTCCTGCCTGCTGTAAGTCTCCTGCCGTCTGCCCTGAGGCAGGTGGCCATCTTGCCATCTTCAGTCTCTGCCGTCCCTGTCCGGCCTCACCCACTCTGGGCGAGCAGCTAAGATAGCACCACCTGCTGGCAATTCAAGGTAACAACACCAAAATGGGAGAAACAAGCTTGATAAAGACATAGGCCAGAGTGGTGAACAGAGGGTGACCTGAACTGTCCTTCACAGCAGACCAGGGGAAACTGACCCTAACTGCAAACTAATTTACCAGCTTGAAAAGAAAACTAGAAATCAAACCTGAAAGGACATTGAACTTAAACGAAATGTCTCAGAGTGTGCTTCATTGATTCTATTAGTTTAATGACATAATTCTATTCCTACTGTATTGTTCCTTTTTTTCTTTTTTCCTTTTCTTCTCTTTTCTTCTCTCTGTAAACCATATCTTTGTATAGAGGAAGAGCACACTGATAAGGTGGTTGGATAGCCTGGTATGTTAGCATCACTATATGTTTTATTTTTGTTTGTATGAGAGTTGGTTCGTCTGTAGTTGTGGTCTATTGTTTTTATCTGTTTCAGTATAGGCCTCTCTCTCTATTTGTTGGCACACTCGTTTGTTTCCCCCCTTACTCCTCTATCTCTCCACCTGCCTCTTCAACCCACTGTCTGCTCCATTCTCTCCCGTCTGCTAACCACATTTTATTTCAGGGAGTAAACCTACAGCCCCACAGCATGGACAGATTCCAAGGCAGTGGGAAGTGGGTTCCAGATTATTCACATACCTGTCAGCGAATACCAGGACCTGCAGATAGATTTTGAATCACATCTCCCCACTTAAGTAAATCTCAAAACTGCAAAAAGGACCACCCCAAACCTACAGTGCAACTCCAGAATTGACAAAGTAGGAGGGCATACATAAAGGAATAGGAGATTGAAAAACAGAGTAAAACCAATCCCTTTACCCCTGAATAACAGA
>NW_007249831.1:0-4502 GCF_000164805.1 Carlito syrichta | reverse complement strand
GGAGGGAAGGAAAAAGTAGGGCAGGGGAAAAACTGCACAAAAGAAGAAAAACCGAAAGAAGAATATAGGTCTCACACAGACCCCTGGGAAATCAGATACTGAGAAAACAGATTCTGGAACACAAACAATGAAAAGCCCACAGAATGACTGGTTACATGCAACAAACCCAGACATCAAGACATTAATGGGGAGAATTTAAAAAATTGAGGAGAGACAAGAGAAAAATAGGAAAGAGCTGATGTTAGAAATGACAGCAGTAAAGAATACTGTGATGGAAATGAATAACAGACTAATAAGCATGGAAAGCAGAAACAGTCAAGCTGAAGAAAGAATCTCAGAGCTCGAAGACTAAAACACAGAACTAACCCAAACTGTCAAAAGCATAGAAAAGAAGCTCAAAAAGACAGAACAAAACCTGCAAGAGATGAATGATCACTTCAAGAGACCAAACCTAAGAGTAATTGGACTTCCTGAGGCAGAGAGAGAAACAGAAGCCACACTGGAACAAACAATTCATGAAATCATTCAAGAAAACTTCCCTCATCTCATCAAGAATGAAAAAATTCAAACACAAGAGATTCAGAGAACCCCTGCAAGACAACAAATGAGAAGACCAACTCCCAGACACATAATAATTCACCTAAACAAAGTAGCTATAAAAGAAAACATCCTAAAGGCAGCAAGAGAAAAAGGCCAGACTACCTACCAGGGAAAACCAATTAGAATAGTAGCAAATTTATCTACAGAAACCCTTCAGACTAGGAGAGCCTGGAGCCCTATCTTCAAAGTTCTAAGAGAAACAATTTCAACCAAGAATAACCTACCCAGCCAAACTAAGCTTCACTAGTGAGGGAGAATTGAAATTATTTCCAGATCCAATCCCTAAGAACCTACGCTGCCACCAGACAACCTCTACAAGAAACACTTAAGAAAGTAATGAACACAGAAGAAAAATAAAAAAGAACAACAACATTCTTCACAAGAGTACAGCAAAAGATTAAAAACACATGAACCAACTCCAAAACCCAAAGAAAGACAACAAACAAACAGGAACAACTCTGTAAGAACCTTATGACAGGGATCAACTCTTGCATTTCAATTATTAGCCTAAATGTGAATGGACTAAATGCACCACTGAAAAGACATAGAAAGGCAAAATGGATAAAAAATCATTAGGTAAAAATCTATTGCCTTCAAGAGACTCACCACACTAGAAAGGACACCCACAGACTCAAAGTAAGAGGATGGGAAACAAACTTTCAGGCGAAGAGAATACAAAAGAAAGGAGGAGTAGCAATCTTAATTTCAGACAAAATACCCTTCAAGCTATTAAAAATCAAAAAAGAGGATTACAGGGGCAAGATGGCGACGGCATAGGTGAACTGGTGAGATTCTCTGAAGGGACCAAGACTGCAAACTGCTGAATAGACAGACTGTAAAGCAGAGGGAAAAGTGAACAAAACCATAAGACCCTCATAAGGAAGAACAGGTCATTGCAGAAGAGAAATAAAAGCAACCCCACCTTCCCTCAAAAACAGAATTGAAGAGGGGGAGGGAAAGGGGTAAAGGGAGAAAAATCTACAGAAATGAAGAAAAACCAAAAGAAGAGTATGGGTCTCTCCCAGACGCCTGGGAGAGCAGACACTGAGAAAATTGACTTTGGAATACAAACAATGAAAAGTCCCCAGAATGAAGGGTCTCAAAATGCAAATGTAGATATCAAAACAATAATGGAGAGATTAAAAAGAATTGAGGAGACACAAGAAGAAACTAGGAAGGAGCTGATATCTGAGATAACAGTAATAAAGAATACTGTGAATGAAATAAATAACAAATTGATAAGCATGGAAAGCAGAATTACCCAAGCAGAAGAAAGAATCTCAGAGCTTGAGGACCAAAATATAGAAATAACCCAAACTCTTAAAAACACAGAAAATAAGCTAAAAAAGACAGAACAAAACCTTCAAGAGATGAGTGACTACCTCAAGAGGCCTAACCTAAGAATAATCGGACTCCCTGAGGCAGAAAGAGAAACAGAGACCACATTGGAACAAACTTTCCACGAGATCATTCAAGAAAATTTCCCTTATCTAATCAGTGATACAAAAATTCAAACACAAGAGATTCAGAGAACCCCCGCAAGACAACAAATGAGAAGACCAACTCCTAGACACATAATAATTCGCCTAAATAAAGTAGGCACAAAAGAAAAAATCCTAAAGGCAGCAAGAGAAAAAGGCCAGATCACCCACCATGAAGACCAATCAGAATAGCAGCAGATTTATCTGCAGAAACTCTGCAGGCTAGGAGAGCTTGGAGCCCTATCTTCAAAGTCCTAAAGGATAAACAATTTCAACCAAGAATAACCTACCCAGCCAAGTTAAGCTTCATCAGTGAGGGAGAATTAAAATCTTTCCCAGATATCCAATCCCTAAGAACTTATGCAGCCACAAAACCATCTCTACATGAAACACTTAAGAAAGTACTAAACACAGAAGAAAAGGAAAAAAGAACAACGTTCTTCACAAGAGTACAGGGAAAAGAATAAAATATACACGAACCAACCCCAAAAGCAAAAGAAAGACAAAAAAAAAAAAGAAAAAGAAAAAAGAAAAACCCAAGTGGAAGAACAATAACTCAATAAGAACTCCATGATAGGGATGAACTCTCACATTTCAATAATTAGTCTGAATGTGAATGGACTAAACGCACCACTGAAAAGACATAGAATGACAAAATGGATAAAATATCACCAGGCAACAATATACTGCCTTCAAGAGACCCATCTCACTAGAAAGGACATACACAGACTCAAAGTAAGAGGATGGGAAACAAATTTTCAGGCGAATGGAACACAAAAGAAAGGAGGAGTCGCGATCCTAATTTCAGACAAAATACCATTTAAGCTATCAAAAATTAAAAAAGATACAGAGGGCCACTACATAATGATAAAAGGCTGACTCCATCAACAAGAAATATCTATCCTAAACATATATGCACCCAACATAGGCGCACCAACATTCATAAAGCAACTTCTAGGAAAACTAAAGAAAGACATTGACTCTAACACCATAATAACTGGGGACTTTAATACACCACTCACAACCCTGACAGATCATCAGGACAAAAAATCAGCAAGGAGATCCGGAACCTCAATGAGACTCTGGACCAAATGGACTTAATTGATACCTATAGAACACTCCATCCAAAGACCACAGAATACACATTCTACTCATCACCACATGGAACATATTCTAAGATCGACCACATAATTGGACACAAATCAAGTATAAGCAAATTTAAAAGGACTGAAATTATACCATGCACCTTCTCGGACCACAGTGGAATAAAAATAAACATTGACACCAACAAAGTCCCCCCAAAACCCACAAAGACATGGACACTAAACAGCATGATGCTCAATAACCCTGGGTCAATGATGACATCAAAATAGAGATCAAAAGATACCTGGAAACAAATGAAAATAAAGAAACATCTTACCAAAATCTCTGGGATGCCTTAAAAGCTGTAATAAGAGGGGAATTTATATCCCTACAAACACACATGAGGAAAATGGAAGGAACAGAAATTGACAACCTAACAAGCCACCTAAAGAAGCTGGAAAAGCAAGACCACAAAAACCCTAATTTCAGCAGAAGAATCCAGATCACGAAAATAAAAGCCGAAATCCAGGACATAGAAGACAAAAAGATAATACAAATAATCAATGAAAGAAAAAGCTGGTTCTCGAGAGGGTAAACAAGAATGATGGTCCCCTAGCTAGACTGACCAAAAAAAAACGAGAAAAAAATCAAATAAGCATAATCAGAAACACAAAAGATGAAGTCACATCTGACCCTGAAGAAATACAAAAGATCATTAGAGACTACTACGTACACTTGTATGGAAACAAACTTGAAAACCAGAAGGAAATGGAAGACTTTCTGACATCACACAACCTACCTAGGTTGGAACAAGAAGAAATTGAGACCCTAAATAAACCAATAACAATCAAGGAAATCGACCACGTAATAAGAAAACTTCCTACAAAAAAAAGCCCTGGTCCAGATGGCTTTCCAGCAGAATTCTACAAGACATTCAAGGAGAAGCTGATACCAATCCTACTGAAGGTATTCCAGGCGATTGAAAAAGATGGAACTCTCCCCAAATCATTTTACGAAGCCAACATCACATTGATACCCAAGCCAGGTAAAGATCCAACAAAGAAAGAGAACTACAGGCCAATATCTTTGATGAACATAGATGCTAAAATTTTCAACAAGATCCTAGCAAACCGGATTCAGCAATACATCTCAAAAATCATCCATCATGATCAAGTAGGCTTCATTCCTGGCATGCAAGGCTGGTCCAATATTCGTAAAACCATAAATGTAATTAAATACATCAACAGATGTCAAAACAAAAACCACATGATCATATCAGTAGATGCTTGAAAAAGCTTTTGATAAAATCCAGCACCCCTTCTTGATAAAAACCCTGAA
>NW_007249830.1:161773-173134 GCF_000164805.1 Carlito syrichta | reverse complement strand
CAGCCAGCCCACTTCTCCACCGAGGAGAAGATCCTGCCATAGGCCCTCTGCACAGTTCCCCGTTCCCTCACAGCGCCAGCCCATCTGAAGAGACGTCATTGTCTCAGTTGCCCCTGGTTTTCTGCTCCCCCACATGAGGCCCTGAGAGGCTACACGGTGTCCCCAAGGACTCCCCAGCTCTGAGCACAGTGTGCAGCATCTGAGGTCCCGGGAAGACCCCCTGGATGGAGCCGCACGAGGAGGGCTCAGCAGGCAGGTCTGACTCCCTCCCCCGGACCCATCCAGGGACTGCTCTCTCTGCTCCTCTCCTGGGGCTGGGATCTGGCTGGGCATGGGGGTGACTCACCCAGAGGTAGCCCTGTGGAAGGGAGGTGCTGACCGCCGAGAAGCCCAGCAGGGGACAGTTGGCAGGACTGTGGACCAGGGCCCCAAGCTGCAGAGACAGAGACAGTGTGGGGGGAGTTAGCCACCAAGGGACAGAGATGCCAATATGTGCTGATATCCAGATGAGGCTCCCTGAAGCTGGGGCCAGGAAAGCGACATCCGTTGCAGGGTCCCCCTGCAGCGCCTGCGCTCAGTGACCCCTGCCCTCCTGGAAACTTCCGGCTACATGGGCCTGAATAAGGTTCTGCATGTGCCCCGGGTCCCTGACACTGGATAGCTTCCAGGCAAGGTATGTTGAAAGCCACGAGTGCACCCCCCTTATGATGGGGAAGCAAGGTCCACGAGGGCAGGTGACTGTCCTGGGCCATGGGGAAGAGTAGGGGCGGGGCCACGCCCAGAGGGCTGGCGACCTGTGCAGGCCACCAGGGCTCTGCCTGTCACGAGCTGTCACCAGCTCCTCCTGAATCTTCTGCCCCCCAGCGATGCGGCGGGCGGCTTCTGCGAGACCTGTTTCCTAAGCCAGATCAGGCCAGACTGGAGACAAGCTCCTGCCAGAGGGAGGATGCAGTGGCCACCCGCCCTTCTCCAGGCAGGTGCTGCCCTCTGCTGGTGCTGAAGGCCCCGGCCAGCCCCGGCCCCGGCCCTGACCTCGTTGGAATATTCTAAGTTTCTGATGGCCACGGACAGACGAGGGGGCCATGGAGGTCACCTCATCCAGCCTTCTCATTTAGCAGCTGGCCAACCTGAAGCTCAGGGCGGTGAGACTGGCTCAAATCACACAACCTGTTAGCTGCGGGGCCGGAATTCAGACTCGCAACGCTGGCTAGGCTCCGTCTACTCGGAGAATTCCACCCAGGAGCCAGACTGACCTGGCGGCCTCAGCACTCTGGAGCCCCACAGTTCCCTGCTGGGAATGTGGGTCTCTACTCCCAGAGCAGGGAGCTTCTCCCAGCTGGGTCTGCGGGGTTCCCTGTCTTTTCTACTTCAAGGAGGCCACAGCCTTCCTGCTAGGCTGCTTCTCTCCTGTCCCTCAGGGGAGGGGCCGTAGCTGCCGTGGCTGGGACATTTCCATGGCAACTCCCATGGGCCCTGACATTAGCTGAATCAACAGGGCCAGGCCCAAGATGGTGGCCAGAACTCAGATGGCTCTTCCATGGGCAAGGCCCTGGCTGTGAAGTCTTGCCCGTGGCCAGGAAGCTGACTTCCGGGAAATCAAGGTACCCTGGAAAGGAGAGGAGGGGGCATGAGGTGTGAGAGGAAGACTTTGGATGCTACCAACCTGGGCACCCAGCCCAGCCCAGCGGTGACCAGCAAACCAGGTCTTCGCCTGTATAGCAGAGACCCTGGTATCTCATCAGGGTAGCCATGGGCATTGACGAGGGGAGCACTGGGCAGGGCACCCGGCAGCAGAGGCTCCCCAAGGGTTTCCCACCGAATGTTCTAGCACTTTACATGTGTTCACCCATTTAAGCATCGGAGCAGCACCACGAAGGAGGGGCTGTCTCAGGTGAGCAGCTCGGCACAGAGTTAAGAGACTGGAGTGCCCGGCCAGTAGCAGTGCTGGCTCAGAAGACAGTGGAGGTCAGGACAGAGAGGCCACCACAGCCTCAGGACAGAGGCCACTGCGACCTAAGCAAGCCAGCTCACAGGTCCTCTGCACATCTGGGCTACGGCCCACAGTCCCCCAAAGTGCTTGAGCTTTAAAGCACCTCAGAGTGGGCCTCACCCCCATCTCCGTCTCCAAGGCCCTGTCCCTGGGAGGGCTGTGATCTCGACCTATTGGGAGTGTGGGTTTGTGCTGAGCCCTCCTGCCCTCCTGCTGCCCCTCCAGGGATGGCACCCCTCTTGGATGGAGCCAGAGGTCCAAGAATTCGTGACACCCCAGCAGTCAGGCCTTGGGAACCACAGAATAGACCCCGTGGTCTCTCCTTCCAGGCGAAGAAACGTCCTCAGGTGTTCACTCCCATTTCCTGAACCCTGAGGCGCACCTCACAAATGACCAGGCACTGACCGGAATCGGAACATTTAACCCTCACCGTGGTACCAGGAGCTGAAGCAGCAGCACTGATGTCACACTGCCAGGACAGACCCAACAGCCCTCATCCCTCTTGGGGCAAGAGCGCTGATCTTGTCTACACTAGGGAAGGGGCTGAGCCAGTGACTCTCTCATTCCAGCCCAGCCCCCTCAGGACTACAGGTTGGGCAGCTGGCTCTCCTGAGGCTGACCAGAGCCAGAGGCACCCCCCACCCTGGAACCGCCTGCAAGTGTGGCGGGCTGGGAGGGGGCCCGGGCAGCGGTCCATGAGTCCACATCTGCTTCTGCAGTAATTGGACGGGGCCTGCAACTACGCCATGGCCCTAATTCATCGAACTGCCAGCACGGAGCTGACGGGCACATCTGTCTGGTCTGTGGTGGGAAGGGGTGCAGGCGGAGTGGGAGCGGCATCTTGGGCCTAGCAAGTGGGGCCACGCAGACCCCTTACCCATGGAGATTCACTCGCGAGTCCCTCCACCAGCACCAGGGCTCCCCAGGACACACTGAGCCGGGCCAATGGGGACTCAGGGTGCCTCCAGCTGAAGAGCTTCCGGGCCTGAGAGCCCCCAGTGAGGCGATCTGAGGTCCTCGTCCCCTAGGGGCAGCATTTGCCACGGGATGCACTCATGCCAGGCGAGCTTCAGGTTTCACGGATCCTCACAACCCTCGCCCCACAGTCTCTGGCCTCCACTCCAAGGCCCCAGGGCCCACGGATAACCCCCACCTTGTGCACTCACCTGTCAGCAGTTCAGCCAGTCCCACCGCAACATGTGTCCCCGGTGTGTCCCCACCGGCCCCTCCCCACTGCCTCCACCGGGGGCCGGGACCAGGGTGACAGGACAGGGCACCCAGCTTCAGTGTGAAACTTAAGGAAGCGCCAAAAAACTCAATCACCAAAACAACAGTCAGGCAATTTTTAAAAATCAAGATTAATGCAAAAAAAAAATCTACAATGAGTAATTGTTAAAAGTTTAGATAAAGGCCAGGCACAGTGGCTCACACCTGTAATCCCAGCACTTTGGGAGGCTGAGGTAGGAGGATCACTTGAGCCCAGGAGTTCAAGACCAGCCTGAGTAACATAGTAAGACCTCATCTCTACCAAAAAAAAAAAAAAAAAATCATCCAGGCATAGTGGCGTGCACCTGTAGTCCCAGCTACTTGGGAGGCTGGTCTCAGGTGGCTGATCTCAGGTGGCTGGTCTCAGGTGGAAAGATCACCTGAGCCCAGGAAGTTGAGGCTGTAGTGAGCTGTGATCGTGTCACTGCACTTTAGCCAAGTGAGAGTGAAACGCCACCTCAAAAAGACAAAGTTCAAATAAAGACAAGCCGGGCTCAGTGGCTCAGCCTATAATCCGCGTCTTGGGAGGCTGAGGTGAGTGGATTGCCTGAGCCCGTGGGTTCGAGACCCGCCTGGACAACTTGGTGAGAACTCATCTCTACAATAAATCAAAAAATTAGCCAGGTGTGGTAGCGCGTGCCTGTAGTCCCAGCTACTTGGAAGGCTGAGGCGGAAGGATCGCCGGAGCCCAGCAGGTCGAGGCTGTGGTGGCCGGGAGCGACCACTGCACTCTAGTCTGGGCGACAGAGTGAGACCCCAACTCAAAAAATAAATAAATAAAGACAAAATCCAACCTCACACTTGCACAGCCCTGACTCACTTGTCTCACCCTAATCCCTTTATTGACCAAAAAAAAAAAAAAAAGCAGCCCACAGGTTGATCTGATCTCGATCTCGTTGATCAGATTTTTCTAAGTATTGCCTTAAAACATCTAGGCTGATATTGAGATTTTTGCTGCCTGAGGGGAAGGCCCCACTTACTTTACCGCAGTTGCATCCCTGATCCCCATCAGCGCCAAGCTCTGCCACGTCCCCCAGGACCCTGACAAGCCCTGAGTGGGTCCCTCCTGTTCCCTCTTCCCCTCCTGTCTCCTGGGACCCTGACAAGCCCTGGGCAGTCCCTTCTGTCCCCTCTCTTGTCTGCAGTTCACTCTCCCAAAACCACCAGAAAGATCCAAAATGCAAATCAGATCATGCAGGTCTTTACTGGAAACATCCGTGGCTTTTCACGACTCTGAGTGAAATCCAAGCCCAGCGCCACCGATGAGGCCTCTGCAGCCCGCTTGCCCCGTGACTGACCTCAGGGCCGCCTCTCTCTCCCAGCTCACCGAGCCCCAGCCGCTCGGGTCCCAACTCCCGGGGCAGCCTCTGGGTGGGCTCGGCTACAGGATGGTCGTTCTGCTGGGCCCTCAGGGGCTGGGTCCTTCTTGCCACTGGGGTCTCAGTGTAAATGCCACCTCCTCCAAGAGGCCCTTCTCCATCCCCCTAACTATGGGGCCCTGTCTGTGTTCCCACTGGGCCCGATTCCTTTATAGCACACACCACTCTCTCCTGCTTCCTTTCGTTTGCTGGGTTTTCGCCTGTCTCTCTCCGTGGGACTGAAAGCCCCAGGTTGGGACTGCGTCCTGAGTGTCTTAGTCACCGCTGTCTTCCACACAGTGTCTAGCACACAGCAGGTGCTCAAGAACCAGACGCAAAATGAACAAATGAGCTTCCATCTCAGGCCCCCCCCCCCGCACTGCACACCTCTTGGGGCTGATTGGTCTGGGCCTGGGTCCCCAGCTGGCCCTCCCGTCCCCTGAGCTGGGGTGATCCCATCTCCCTGGGGGACGAGGGACAGTGGTTGCTCTGAATGGAAGGGCAAGCTTGGCCAGGACATGAGGGGCAGGTGACCAGTGGGGACTCGAAGACTCCAGGGTGCTGTCAGACAGGGCGACATTCGGGTTCCTGTGCCCATTCCTTACTAGCAGTGTCCTTTTTGGAAAATCCTATCACCTGTCTGAGCCTCTGCTTCCTCATCTGTACGGGAAACACCTACTCACAGGGCTCGTATAAATAGTAGAGTAAGAGGGAAGCAAAGCACCAGGCAGGTGCATGCCACTCAGGGGCCCAGCGGTCGTGAAGTGACCCACAGTGAGGGCAGGCCCCACGCCAAGCCTGGCCACCACCTGGCAGCACCGTGAAAGGTCCCACCCACAAGGCCTAGCACAGCTGCTTTGGCACGTTCTGGAGTCATGCCATCCATGAGATCGTTGCTATCCACGATCTCAAAATAATGGAACCGTCCATCCACTTGACCCATGGTGGCTGTTCACCCCCATTTGCCTGGTGGAAACTGACTCCCGGAGCAGCAGCAGGGCTTGACCAACTCCGAACCGAGATGCTGGAATGGGCACCGGGCCCTCTCCTGCAGTGGGCCTTGCTGGGAAACTCAGGCTTTCCCAGGCGGGGGGCACAGCCACCCCCGAGGGGACTCAGCACTCACCTGCAGGCTGAGCGCCCGGGAGGAGAAGGCAGGGACACAGCAGGCCAGGATGGGGCACCAGAACGGGGCTTTGCTCTTCTTGTCCTCATCCGGACACAGCCAGCCCGGCTGGTTCTCCTCTCCTGCAGCGAGAGAAGGAGGAGGGGACAGGTGGTCAGAGGCCCAGGAGGGACAGGCAGTGATTCCCCTCCACACCCGGGGAGCCACCCAGGCCGCAAAGGCCAGCCCCAGCTGGTCGCTCCCCCACCCTAACTCTGTGAGCCCCAGGGTCTCTGCCTACAAGAATGACAGAAATGCCTTCGCCCTGCACATGTCGTAAGGATCAAAAGAAGTAACTGATGTGAAAAAAAGGGAAGACACTGAGCAGAGACCAGTCCCTGCTGCCTTGAATGTTCATTCCAGAGTGGGAGGTGGGCCAGGCACAAGCAAATGACAGGTGACGCAGCCATGGAGCTGTCATGGTTGACATGACAATGATGGGATGAGGGAGAACCACCCTCCTGCATCCTTTGAGACCACCCTGAAACTCAGGAAGCTGCCTGCCCTGGGTCCCGCAGCCCAGCTGTGCCTCAAAGTCCCCAAGGGCCTGTCACAAGAGCAATGCCCATCCCAATCCCAGACCCAGGACTCATGATGGGAGACCCCTGCACTAAAGAGCTCCTGCTAAACCCCTTCTCCACAGTGGCTCCTTTAACAGCTCAGGGCTCTGCTCACATGCCACCTCCTCCGAGAAGTCCTCCCTGACTACGGTGACGCTCTTCTCTCAGGACTCATTCTAAACATCCTGCCTTCCTTTTCCTTGCAGTCTTCATGACACCTGGAATCCTTCTGGCCATGTACATGTTTGTGGCCTATCTCCATTTGTCTCTACAAGATAAGTTGTGGTCAGCAGGGACCTCACTCCTCACTGTCTCCTGACACCCAGCACGTTGCCCGGCACGTGGTAGGTGCTCAGAAAACATGGGCTGAAAGAATGACTGAAAAGAGGGAGAGAGGGAATGAGCCACCACCTGTCCCAGGGCGTTCTCCCTGCTCAGGGCCCTGCCTTCCTTACGTGGGACTGAGGGTCGCCTTCCAGGAATCCCCACCCCAGGGGCAGGGTGCGACAAAGACACCACCCATGGTGGGCCCACATGTCAGGCGCCATGCCGAGTGCCACCCATCTATGGCCTGGCTGGGTCCAACAACTGAGCACGGTCAGAATCTTTCTTTCACTTCAGAAGATGAGGCTTGACACGGCCACTGCCGTGGCTGGGGACACAGCCCAGATGGGGCCTGGGTCCGAGGCCCAAGGCTGGGTTCTTTGCACTAAACCAGGCAGGCTTCAGCAACCACACCCACCCATGCCACCGGCTGTGCACGGTGATGCTGGATGAGGAGGAAGGGCTCTGACCCAGGTAGTCAGAGTCGCAGGACGGCGGTGACAGGGGCCACTTGATATACGACATCAAGCTGACACACACTGAGAGTTCTGGAGCCACAAGGGCAGGTCACCGGCTGAAAAGGGTGATGGCAGCCTTCCCAAGACCACACTCCTCCCTGGCCGAGAGGAAGCAGGACCCCGATCCACCCTGACCCCGCCTGAGGAGGGTCCCACTCGGCCCTAGAGCACCCACCGGCCACGCGGAACCCTAACCGCTCTTGGCCCCACGGCCATCTCACTCGGCAGCAGGGCTGGCAGCCAACACTTAGACTAGACCTCGCCACTCCTCTGCTGGGAAACACGGCCCAGTTCCAGCGTGCTCCCAGTAAGATCCAAGCTCCCCTGGAAGAACCTGGAGGCCTCCTCCCCCGGCTCTGTCCCACGGTCACCAGGCTCCTCTACGCTGGCGCGTGCTTGGCAATCCTCGCAGGACAGCCTAGCGGGCCCTCTGCCCGGATGCCGCCCCCAGCTCCCCAGGGCTGGCTCCTCTCCAAGGTGGGGCCAGTGTCCACCTTCTCAGAAAGGCCTGAACTGCTCAACCCCCACCCCACCCTACCACCCCCATCTCAGCTCTGCTGAGGCATCACAGTCCTCACCAGCTCTCCTGGCCTCCCACTGGCCTGGCCCTCTTTTCCCTTGTGTGTGCGTGTGTGTGCATGCATGCGTGTGTGTGTGTGTGTGTGTGTGTGTGTGTGTGTGTGTGTGTGTGTGTGTGCATGCATATATGTGTGTGTGTGTGTGTAAGCAGGGGATCCACCCCAGGCCAGTGTTCCATGAAGGCCATGCCTTCCACCCACTTCCTCCCATCCCACATACGACCTCCTCATGCCGTGTGGACACACCACAGGCCATCAGAATCTTTGGGGGCAGGGACAAAGGCTCTTTACCGGGACCCTCATTTTCCAGGCTTGTCCAGTGTACCCTCGACATGAAGGTTCACCTGACTTGCTTTCACCAGACGCTGCTGGTCCACAGAGAGGGACTGGACCCATGTGAGGAACCACACCCCGAGAACGGCCCCCGTGCCCAGTACACCAGAAACGCTGCTGCCACCAGTGGGAGGTGGCATCTGAGTGCTGTCACCACTGGAGGAGCTGGAATGAGGTGGCAAGTGTGACGCTCTTTGAGAAGCGAAAGATATTCTTAAGTTTCAGGCACGATGACGTGCCCTGATGGGTGCACACCCATGGGCCCGAGTCACTGAGCCCTGAACCCTTTCCCTAAACAGGCCCAGAGGCACCCTCCGTGTTGGATCCGCCACCCCACAGTCACGAAAAACCTGGTCCTGGCTGCCGGGTAGAAAAAGCTGACACAGGGGAGGCTGTCAAAGAAAGGACACAACCGCACAGGACAGACACCACACGTCACAGTTTACACATTGCCTCATCTCCTCTTCCTGGTCACCACGGGAGGCAGGGATTTCCATCCCAGTCTACACTGGGCAAGGAGAGGCTGACGGAAGGCAACGGAAGGGTCAGGCGCCAAGGCTTGGGCTCACGGGGCACCCTGGGTCCGGGGCAGCGCAGCTCGGGGGCAGCCCGTCCAGCGGACAGCGCGACCCTCATTGCAGGGTGTTCACCACAGTCTGCCACACACAGCAACAAGCTCTAGGCGGCAAGGAAAGACGGGCAGGATTTGCCGTCCCTCCCTGCTCTCAAGGGGCTTGCAATGCAGCAGACCCTCGCCTCTGCCCAGCAAGTGCTCCCCAGTGCTCCCGGCCCCCGGCCCCCAATCCCGCACCCTGTGGCCTCGGAAGCCGGCACTTGCCATGCAACCCAGCACCACGCGCAAGCTCCCCTCGTCTCCCCACTCCCCACACACCCACAGCCCGCCAGGTCCTGGGAGTTTATTATCCTATATCTCTTTAATGATCTGACCTTCTCCTTCCAGATGGCGCCATCCCTGCCTGTGAGTGGAAACGTTAGAGGAAAATGGAGCCGTCGCTCCCCATCTGCTGCTGCCATTGTTCCTGTCACAAAACCAGAGCGGCTGGGACCAAATTAGCAGGCTGCCGCTGCTGAAAACTGAAAGCCCGCTTGGGATAAGTGACATTAAGAACTGGCACTGCCGGCAAAACCACTGTCTCCATCTGACGGTAAGTGGGGGCTTATTTAGCACGCGGCTGTTTGCCAGCCCCCACTGAACACGAGAGCATCCCACGGGATGCAGGGATCGGCTGCAAGTGGGAAGCTCCCCACAGCCCCCAGAACAATCCCCCTGATGTGCTAAAAAGGCCTCGGGCAGACCCTACCTCAGCCTCCAACTTGCTGTGTGACACCAAGCCAGGTACTTAACCTCTCTGAGCCTGCCGCTGCACCTAGAAATTGGGGAGGGACGATTCCAACCACTTGGAAAGAATATACAGAATGTCTGGCACATACCAGGCCCCTGAGAAACAGTACCCAGGAGGGCTGCTGCCCTTCTGTTCACAGGACGCGCATTCCTGTCGTGCAGGGCGGCTGAGCCCACCTGGGTTGCTCCCTCCAGGCTCCCAAATCTGAGGCTGCCACCTTCAAGGCTCCGCTCATGGCTGCCCAGCGTAGGGAGGCTGCTGGCCACAGCCAGACGTCAGGCCAGGCGTGACCCTGGCAGGCATCTTATCCAAGCACCTGGGCCTGCGGAGAGAGCCCTGCGGTTCAGGCAGGCTGGGCAAGCGGCCACAGTCTCCCGGCTGGGGTGACGCCAGAGTCGGGCTCCAAGGCCCTCGGCCCCACTCTTGGAGAGCAGACCCACCACATCTGGCTACAGGGCCTGGGCAGCCCCAGCGCCAGCCTGCAGTGGCTGTGAGGCTTGAAGGATGAGGACGAGATTTAGAAGGTGCTCAGCGAGCGCCTGGGTTATGCTCAGGACCTAGCAGCTGGAGCCATGCCAGGGAGGAATCTGGACCATCCTGGGACGACTTTGGGCTGGAAAACCAAACCAAGAGGCGGCCAGAGAAGGCCTGGCAGGCCCTGAATGCAGCCTCACTGCTTGGAACCACGTGGAGACAGCCCTGTGGGAGTTAGGCAGGGCTCCCAGGGCCCTGGAGGGTAGGGGCCAGGGTTGCAGCTTTGGGAGCCTGGGGAGCAGGCACAGGAGGAGAGTGTGGGGGGCCCCCATCTCACCTCCTCCTTCTGGGGTCATCCATCAGCAACCCTGTTGTGGAGCTTTTACAAATGGGAAATGAACCGGCAGAGAGATCGGGGGTGTCCTGGCCCTGCACTGCCCTAAACCATGTGTGCCCTTGGGAAAGTCATTCCCCAGCTGAGACGCGGACAGTCCTCATCCCAGGAGTCCCTCCCACAGCGCACTGTGTCCCCACACCCCCCCAAGAGCCCTGTGGAGGCACTGGCATTTTCCCCATCTTACAATGGAAACCCAAGACATCTAGAAGTTAAACAGTTTGCCACAATCACGGAGTTGTCAAACGGCAGAGCTGGGAACTGAACCGGGGCAGTCTGTCTCCATTTCATGCGGGGCTGAGGACCACCCCTTACAGCCTCCTGAACCTTCCCGAGCACCTCAGCTCCCAGACGCCACAGGGAAGGGCCAACACAAGTTACAGGTGGGAAAACGGGGTCTCGGGAGGGAGGCCTGTCCCTCTCAGGACCCCATGGCATGATGGGGGCCACACTGGGGTTTGAACTGTGTCCCCCATCTCCCAGAGCTGACCCCCATGCCCGACCCTAGGCTCCCCACCCCATCCCTCTCCTTTCTCAATCCTCAGTGGATTACGATCCTGGAACACTATGATCAAGGAGGGAGGAGGACACAGAAAAATTGAAATAAAGGAATAACACTCTTTGTGAATAAATGTTTTTAACATATTCTTTTTCTAACAGGCTCATATTATCGCCCCCCAAACCAGGCACTGCAGATAAAAAAATAAAACTAGCAAAACAAAAGGAACAAATTATTCAAGCCCCAGGGGAACCCAGGCATTCAAATAAGATTTCAAACGACTCTCTTTCTATTAAAACTTTTGCTGCAGTGAAACTGCACGGAGATAAGGCAGCTCGTCTTCACAGGCCACAGGGCTGGGGCTGCCCGCCAGCTCTGGCCCCTCCAGCCCCTCACAGTCCAGCACAAGGAGTGCATACAGGGGGCGTATCTGCCTCGAAAGCAGGTGCACACTCAGGGGTGGGCGCCGGGGCGGGAAGGCCGCCTGAGCCTTTCTGCATGCCCCAAGTGTCCTCCAAGGACAGGGCAGCTCCTGCCT
>NW_007249830.1:155174-161508 GCF_000164805.1 Carlito syrichta | reverse complement strand
CACCCTGTCACCCAGGGCTGGAGTACAGCGGAACAATCACGGCTCACCACAGCCCGGACCTCCTGGGCTCAGGCAATCCTCCCGCCTCAGTCTCCTGATAGCTGTGACTACAGGCACATGCCACCACACCCAGCTAATTTTTTTTATTTTTAAAATAGAGACAAGGTCTTGCTGTGTGGCCCAAGCTGGTCTTGAACTCCTGAGTGGCCTTGGCCTCCCAAAGTGGTGGGATCCCAGGCATGAGTCGCCACGCCCAGCCTGCTCTTCCTTTTGTCCCCACCTCCGGACCTTTGCACTTGCTGTTCCCACACCTGGATCACTCTGCCAACTCTTTGCAGAGCTTCAAGGTCCCCACCTCAGAGAACCCCTACGGCCCAGCCCTAACCTCTGCACAGCACAACCTCCCTGCCGATTCACTTCCCACTTAATGTCCACCTGCCCTCGTAAATCTAAGAATCTTTCTAGTTTTGTCATTGATCCTTCCCTCATGCCTACAATTGCTGCAGAAATGCAGTAAATAGGTCTCTTCTTTAATTCATGAAAAACAGTGACAAAAATCCTGACTTCTTTCCAGAAGTGTTTAAAACCTATTGGAAATATATACGTACGTATACAAAGACCACACCAGAAACTAAAACAAAAAATATAAACCAAGCAATGTTCTCACTGTTGGCTAGAATCGGCCAATGGAAATTCTAATACGTCTGAAGGAATAGCAGCTCTGATGGGTGAGGACATAAGCCTTTTATCAATTCAAAAAAATGGGTAAGTAAAGTCAGTATAACATAACAAATGTGACTTGGCAGACAGACTCTCACCAAGTCGAGGAAGTTGAACGGACAGGGGCCTGACCGGAGCCTTGGAGGAGGCCTTGGCCAGCTGCCCAGTGCCGGAATCCCAGATCAGCCCCTTCCTGCTATGTGTCCTTGGGCAAGTCACTGCCCCTCTCTGGGTCTCAGAATCCTCAGCAGTATAAAGGGCGTCACAACAGACCTAACCCTTAGGGTCATTGTGAATGTGACATGAAAAAGATGTGTGTAAATGCTCAGAAAAGTGCCTGGCACCAGGAAGCACTCTGTCAACATCTGTTTATTTATCTGTATTAGTATTATGGGGTACACAAGAAGAAACCAATGCCCAAGAGCCTTTCGGCAGAGCATCCGTTCAACCGGCATCATCTTTTCGGGTAACAGCCTTATGGGGACATAATTCAGTTGCCATAAAGCCCACCCTTCTAAAGCAGATGCTTCGCTGGTGTTTAGTGTATTTGTAGAGCTGGACAACCCCCACCGCTGTGTCATTTCAGAATGTTTTTTCACATCCCCACAAAACCCTTAGCAGCCCCTCTCCCACTCCTCTCAAGTCCCTGGCAACCACCCATTTACCTTCCGTCAAGTCCTATCAGTTCAGAGAAGGGGAAACTGAGGCTCAGAGAGGGGAAGTGACCTGTCCATGCACGCACAGCAGCCTCAGACCTCAGAACCCTGACTCCAGTTGTTTCTCCACCACACTGCCCAGTCACCTCCCTGTCCTCCTTGATCTGGGACGCCCCCCCAGCCTGTGAACTCACACATCCCCCAAACCTCTGCACCCTGCTCCCAAGACACCGTCCCCTGAGTTATACTCACGGAGTCCGATTTTGGCCAAATGCAACCTGTTGACCCAGGAAATCTTACTCAGGGGGCTGGGGGTGATGAAGACCACCATGAAGCTGATGGGGCGGCCAGATCTGCAGGGAGAAGGTGGCAGGGAGGGAGCTGAGTGCCTGGCGCTGGGCCCTGACCCCCCCCAGGCCAACCATTGGTGCCTCCTCCAGCCCACGCACTCCAGAGGTAGAGGGAGGGCTGGTCAGAGCATCCCAAAAGCACAGCCAGAGAAACTGGTGACCTGGCAAATCCTTAGTCCCCTGGGGAAGGAGGCCCATGGTGACTCCTGGAGGGAAATCCCCGGCCAGGGTGGCCACCATGCTCCCCAGCCTGGCCCCAGGAGCCTCTGGCACTGTGCCCAGCAAAACCTCTGCAGGCTGTGACTCCACCTGGTCAGTGGTCAGCTGTCCACAGGCCTTGCCATGTGTGACCTCATATGTCTGACCATGAGCCTCTGGCGGGAGGATCAGGTTTCACTCAGGACTGTTCCCAGCACCTGGCATGGGCCAGTTGCTCAGTAAATGTCTGCTGAGCGGACACATGAATGAATGAATGAATGAACGAATGAATGACTGAATGGAGCTGAGCACCAGCTTGGGATAGTCAGAGGTCGTTGTTGTCACCACACGGTCCTCTCAGTCCCTTCAGAGCCCTCTGGGGCCCGTTCTCTGCCATGGGCCGTCATGGCCCCCTGGGAGGTGGGCAGGGCAGAGTCACTGCCCCGTAGAGGGCCTGGGGACAACAGGAGGCAGAAAGGACAAGGGAGCTCGGCAAGGCCACTCAGCGCAGACATGGCAATCGGATTTGAGCTCAAAGCCGTTGATGCCCGCACACAAGTCCATGGCCTTGCCTCCAGCAACATGCTCCAACCTTCTTCTCCTTGCAGCCACTGTGCTTGGGACCCTCTGTCCCCACGCCCCCCTACCCCAGAGGCCATGAGCCCCCTCACTCCACCAGCCTGGGCTTCAGAGTCCGACCCCACCAGGACCCAGCTCTGTCTCTTACTCTGTGGCCTTCAGACTCCCATGTCACTCTCTGAGGCTTGCCTTCCTCATCTGTGAAATGGGGACGAGAAGACCCACCTTGCACGGCCACGGGGGAATCAGACAGACGCCTTTCCCTGGCTTTGCCAGGACAAACAGCTAAACCTGTCATCATTCTGCAGCCACCAGCCGGGGGTCTGCTGAGCACAAGCTCCTGTGGTGGGCATGGGCATCTGGGGGTGGGCAGTGATGGGGAAGGCTGGGTCCCTGGCCCAAGGGCCTACGCAGTCAGGTACAAGTGAAAAGAGCACAGCAAGAATGGAACCAACTGACGGCAGAGCGTCCTGAGGGCAAGAACATGGTGCTTATCTATTCATCCATCCACCTGCTCATTCATTCATTCAACAACCTTTTCATCAGCATCTACTCTGTGCCAGGTGCTGTCCCAGGCATGGCCCACGATGTGTGCGTATCCATTCTCATCACAGTGGTCTTGACAAACAGGATGGCTCTAGGCTTCCTTTCTGAGTCCCCCACTCCCCTGGCTGCCAGCAGAGGCATGCGCCCTCTCCCCTCCCAGTCCCCTGCTCTCACTTGTCAGGTTTCCCGGGAAGCAGGAGCCTTAGGCGGCACTTGTTGGCCGAGTGGATTTCCTCCTCCTTCACCCGCATCAGCCTCTGCAGGGCCAGGCACCAGTCTTGAGCCACGGTCATGTTCAGGTTCTAGGGCAGAACACCAGCGTGGTCACCACACAGCCCACTGGCCCCCCTGAGCCACCCCAGACCCTGCAGCAATCACAGAGCCCCAGGAGGGAGAAACTGGGGAAAAGGCCTGCAGCCTCACTGAGTCTACACAGTCAGTCACACGTGGAGGCCAACTCCCCCTGCCTCAGGTGTCCCAGCTTGGGCTCAGATCCCACCTGGAAGCACTCCTCTGGGAGGGACACCCTCCAGCCAGCCTCCCCTCCAAACTGGACAGAGGTCCAAGGAGAGTCACATGACTGACTGACCACTGTGCAGAGAACAAAAACAGCCCCACAGCCAGGCTCCACTCAACTGAACCAGGGAGCAGCCCGAACCAGGGGTCAGCCCGAACCAAGCATCAGCCAGTACCAGGAGGTCAGTCCAAACCAGGGGGTTAGCCCAAACCAAGGGGTCAACCCAGACCAGGAGGTCATTCCAAATTAGGGAGTCAGCCAGAACCAGGGGTTCAGCCCAAACCAGGAAGTCAGCCCAAACCAGGGGGTCAACCCAGATCAGGAGGTCAGTCCAAACCAGAGGGTCAACCCAAACCAGGAATTCAGCCCAAACTGGGGGTCAGCCCAAAACAAGGGGTCAACCCAAACCAGGGGGTCAGCTCAAACCAGGGGTTCAGCCCAAACCAGGGGCTCAGCCCAAACCAGGGGCTCAGCACAGACTAGAGGTCAACCCGAACCAGGGTATCACCTGAACCAGGGGCTGCACACCAGACATCTGGGTAGGAACAGGGAGTGCTACCACTACTGCTGTGTGCAGAGGCTCAGAAGCCAGGGTACCTCGGGACATGGGCCAACATAGAAGTCCCCCCACACACACACTCAGCCTTCTGTGTCTAAACACTGCCCACAGGAAGTGCTCGGGCCCCAAGGCCGGCGCCACGTACCTGGTAGGTGCCGTGTAGGGTGCTGATGAGGAGTGTTATCTGCTCCACCACAGCCAGGTCCTTCTGCAGGTCCTGCAGCTCCTGGAAGAGGCGCGGGGGGCCGAGGTACACCTTATCTGGGCAGAGGAGAGACCCGGCTCAGCCTCGGGTGGAGAAGGCGCCAACAGGAAGCCAGGTGTCCACTCCCAGGAAAAACAAGAGCTGGAGCCCTGGGGACATGGCACTGAGGATCTGGAAGGAAACACTGTCTGGCCCTTGCCCCGATGGGGCTCCCAGTCTAGTTGGGGGGACAGATCCATTCGCAGGTCAAGTGTGACACCTGGGATCCAGGCCACCGTCCATCTGTGCAAAGGGTCATAGAAGAACCAAGAACCAATTGTGCCAGGGTGAGACAAGGGGCCTGGACAGAGCCGGGAGTGTGGTGGGCACTGCCAAGAAGGACAAGAGCACATGAAAAGGCACTGTGGCCTGAGGAAGCCCATGAACAGCAAGTTGTTCAAAGACATCTGAAGATCTATTACATGCCAGGTTCTGTGCCAGGGGTTGGAGAGACAGCAGTAAACAAGACAGACAGGGTCCCTGCTCTTATGGAGTTTATAGGAGGGGTGGGGAGAAAGCCGTTCATTAACAACCACAAATGGTGGAAGGAGCTGGGGAGAAAGATATCAAGGTGGTGAGACAGTGCTGGGTAAGGGGCCCAGATCCCTGGTGATGGATGACACAAACGAGTGTTGGGGCATGGGGAGTGGGTGGTGAGAGATAACAGGAGGGACTGGTAGAACTGGATGGGGAGACCTCAAATGCGGTGCTAGGACTTCATTCTCTCGGCCACTGTTTTCTTTTTTTTTTGAGTTGGAGTCTCACTCCGTCGCCCAGACTGGAGTACAGTGGCCGCTCCCAGCCACCGCAGCCTCGACCTGCTGGGCTCCAGCGATCCTTCTGCCTCAGCCTTCCAAGTAGTTGGAACTACAGGCATGCGCTACCACGCTTGGCTAGTTTTTGATTTATTGTAGAGATGTGGTCTCGCCAAGTTGCCCAGGCAGGTCTCAAACCCGCGGGCTCAGGCAATCCACCCACCTCGGCCTCCCAAGGTGCGGGATTACAGGCTGAGCTACCGAGCCCGGCTTGGGCCACAGTTTTCAAACTGAGGTCTTACGAAGCCCCAGGGAGTAGAAAGGAAGTCTTATTTGGGGTTTATATTTAGATGATTATCCAAAAAACAGAAGTATATCCAGAGTCTCCCATATGGAATGACTTTGGAGCCACGCTCTGCTGTGTGGTGCTAGGGCTTCCATGTCCTTCCAAGAAGGGGCAGCCTCCTGGGGGGAGCCAGAGCATCAGAGGCCAGATGTGGACTGAGGGGACCCCACGGCCTTCCCCCTGGGTTAGGCCTTCCTTCCATCATCTCTGCTTCTCACAACAGCCCTGCCAGGAAGCTTGGATGGTCTCGGACAAGGACACATGCTCAGCCAGGTGAAGTGACTCCACACAAGCCCTGGGCAGTCAACCCACTGCTACCTGGACTGCTACCCGCACGGTCACCAGACAACGTGCAAAGAGCAGGGTGGGCTCGGGTGGGAACATGCACTCACACCAAACGAAGGGCAAGGAAGGGCTCTGCAGTGACCCCAGCTGGGGAAGCTGGTGGGACACACAGACCCCCACAAGGCACCCCATGGCACAGGCGTGGAACTCAGAAGAACCGGCCCCACCGGAGCGCCACGTCCATATTGCGAGCAGTTTGGTTCCAGCAAAATAATATCATCCATCACATTAAATTAATGCTGTTACTTCTAATGTTACTGTTCTGTAGCTTTATTTTTATTCAATTTGTGGTTTTGTTTTGGCTTTATGGCTGTTCAACGGTGATAAGCATACAAAGTTGATTACACCGAGTTCTGTATTTGTATATATTTGAGTAACAGTATAAGAAGAAGTCAGCCAAGGCCCGCGGGGTTCACCAGGGATTTCCTCCTGGCCCCTCACCCCATCCTGCCCTGCCGTCCTGATCCTTCTCCCAGAACCTTCTACCACCTGTGGCTGTTTGTGGACCGCTGCCTCCCC